>NC_081226.1:9954457-10254457 GCF_902713425.1 Acipenser ruthenus | reverse complement strand
CAGTGGGACCCTGGTACACCCATCTACTGTCCGGAGAAGTCTGGTCAGAAGTGGCCTTCATGGAAGACTTGTGGCCAAAAAGCCATACCTCTGACGTGGAAACAAGGCCAAGCGACTCAACTATGCACGAAAACACAGGAACTGGGGTGCAGAAAAATGGCAGCAGGTGCTTTCGACTGATGAGTCAAAATTTGAAATATTTGGCTGTAGCAGAAGGCAGTTTGTTCGCCGAAGGGCTGGAGAGCGGTACACGAATGAGTGTCTGCAGGCAACAGTGAAGCATGGTGGAGGTTCCTTGCAAGTTTGGGGCTGCATTTCTGCAAATGGAGTTGGGGATTTGGTCAGAATTAATGGTCTCCTCAATGCTGAGAAGTACAGGCATATATATATATATGTGTATTTATATATGTGTGTATTTATGTTAAAATATATGTCAATATGTTTCTGTAATATATCTCAATAAAAACAAAATGTATTTTGTTGTAAAAGTCTTTACTTCCTGTGCCGGAACAGAACATTTCTGAGAATGAGTTGGTATAGGATGTTATCCTGTTTAAGTCTATTTCACTTTCACTCCACTAACTAGTAGTATTTTAATAATTGTTTTTTGTTTGTTTTCCTAGGGTTTTGTGTGCCCACATCCAACCAGATCATTAAACACATGTTTGTGAAAACTGTGAAGAGCTGGTCTACAGCTCAGAGCTACTGTAGAATGAATCACATAGAGCTGGCCACTGTGCACAGCCAGGAAGAAGCAAAGCAGCTCTTAAATATTGCAGGAACTTCTCTCGTTGCTTATGCCTGGATCGGGATGTATCGTGATGACACACAGAACTGGCAGTGGTCTAACGGCGATGATGTCATCTACTCCAACTGGAGGGCAGACGTATTCTGTGCTTCAGTCAATTCAGAGGGAAAGTGGATTGATTTACCCTGCCACCTTCAGAGAGCTTTCATTTGCTACCAAGGTAAAGATGTAACTGTTGCTACATTGCACTTTCATTATTAGTTTACTATTAGTTTGCCTCCCTCTCCTCCATTATAATTCTCCGTGCTATCCACCTCATTCAAAATTCCGCTGCTCGTCCACAAGACCCTTGTTCTTGCCAACTGCTCTCTTCACCACACTGCCCCCTCCTACCACCAATCCCTTGTCTCCCTACACCCCCTCTCGCCTTCTCTGCTCCTCCTGGCCAACTGGTCCTGCATTTCCTCCACTCTTCATCCTCCCATGCCAGCTCCTTCTCTTCTGTAGCCCCTCTGTCATGGAATCAGCTACCACAGAACTTCAGGACTCCTCCGTCTCTCACCACCTTCTGCCACCTCCTCAGGACCCACCTGTTTAGACTGCACTTGTAGATCTCTTTACCTACCCTTTCCTACCATGCACTGGACTTGCGTGACCTAAGCACCATGTTCTGGACCCTCACTTAATGCACTATCCTTGCAATGCTATTATGTCATTGTAGATATAACTTGTTGTTATCCTATCTTGTTGCATCCTAGTTCATATTGTATCTTATTCATACTATTGCACTTACTGTAAACTAGATGCAGCATGTGACGGGGTGAGTTAATCAGAAGGCGGGGCAGGAAAAGGGATTCTTTTAAAAATATAAATAATACAATTATAGTCCGACTACACCAGTCCCATTCAAGCTGGAACAACTAAGTGAGCAATCAGTTTAACCTGACCACACCCAGGTTCTTTGGATTTGGAAGGATTGGTTGAGGAGGTTGTACTTACATCACCCCAAAAGAAGGCAAAACACACTGTGGTCAATTAATGACAGTCTTTATTGATACAGAATAAAAGCAATAAAATAAAAGAGGCAATAAAACTAATCAAAAAATGATGGTGCTTACAAATCTTAAGAATGTTGATGACCCAGGGGGAAATCTTAATGCACCAGGTCAGTACTGACCCTAAACAGCCAACCCAAGACATCGCCCGTTCCCTTTTACAGTAGGTGGCGCCAATCCTTGACTATACTTTTAGCCTATGTATTTTAAATTCCCAGTTGAATGTGCATACTCTGACTATAGAGTGCGCTCATGCATGACACAACCCTCCTCTCCTACAAGCAGCTGCACAAAGCACTCACCCCAAGACACCTACCACACAATCGAGTTTATAATCAGCAGCACCTAATAATGTTAACCCCAGTTAAAATAAACCGTTAAACAATACATTACTGACATGTACAATAACAAGAGGCCCCTCTGAAAACCCAGTCCTTTAAAATGATCAAATAATTTACTAAAAGCAGGCAATCAGGAGAAATGTATTGGAATCTAAAATGATGAAACCTTTTGATCAAAAGAAATAAAACAGCAGCAATTGGTTCTAAATACTTAGCCGGGTAGATACGTAACTGGAACTTCCCCCTTCTCTCAGTCTGTTCGGATTCGGCAACCACTTCAGTGAGTCCCGTATTCAGCCAGAGTAGTGTGTCCAAAGAAATCCACTCACAAGCACTGTCGCGCTAATTCAATCCTTTGTCAATGCAACAGTTGGCACATCCGTCAAACCCAGCTGGAGTATGCAGTTTAACCTGGGGGTAGTCAGCTTCAGCACCCAAAAAAGATGTGGCAGCTTCCTTGTTAAATCAAATAATATCATTACTATATGCTTGTAAGCTTCTCTGTTTGTACTGGAGCCCTCTCTCTTATCTCTGTTTGTCCTGACTTTTGAACCAGTGTTTTAAACCAATGCTTTTGAGATATTCATTTGTTAAGCGTGTTTCAAACCACTGGCAGTTCCAGTGTTAAACCCCAGCTATCATTAAATGCAGGTGTTGTTGATTTCTCTGCCCAGTTAACATGACGCCTCGTTCCTAAAATAATTGGCTGTCAGCATTCCATCCGTCAATATAAATCAAATTCTGAATCAATAATTACAGGAAAAACAAAATAGTGCAAAATAAACCACAAAACACATCTACAAAGCATATAGAAAACATCACAAATAAAACTGCATTTAACAATTATACCACTACAAATAATAAACGCTCTACCGTGCTCATATACTGTACTAAATATGAAGCTTGCATTGTAACCCTTACTGCCCTGTAACACCTGTAAGTCGCCTCGGATAAAGGTGCCTGCCAAATAAATACATACAAATAAATAAGATTAATGACATTCAAAGAATTTTGCCCCTTGATTTTAAATCAACACAAAAAATGTCTTCAGTGTAGACAAGACACAGCTTATGATAAATGTCTGATTGAGGAGAACGCACAGTTTGTTTTGGGTTCAGAGCCACCACATCTCCACAGCTCCCAGCCTCTCCTCTGCTGTTTGTGTTTACAGAGACCAGCAACATCACTGAGAGATACACCCTGATTGAAGTTCTGAAAACCTGGACTGAAGCTCAGCAGTACTGTAGAGAATACCACACCGACCTCGTCAGTATAAAGGACGCCAGTGAAAATGAAGACCTAGTGAAGAAAGCGCAGGGCAATACCTTCTGGATAGGCCTGTTCAATGAGCCCTGGAAGTGGTCACACCAGGGGGATAGCTACACATTTCACTACTGGAACACTGGGCAACCAGACAACCGAGGAGGCAATGAGAACTGTGTGGTGATGGGTAAGACTGGTGGATGGTATGATACTGCCTGCAGCACTCCGCACCCTTCCTTCTGCTGTGTGGGTAAGGATCCTGGCTCAGTCTGTGTTCTCATTTAGTTCAGTGTTTCACCCCAGTTTATGTGTGTGTGGAGGGGGGTGACAGCTTATCTGTGCAGGAGAGTGGACCCATTCACTCCCTGTAATTGAAATTTGTGTTGAAGATTGGATTCCACAACTGTCTTGTAAGTTTACAAAACCAAGCCTGCTGTATTTAAAACTTCAGGAATGTAACCGTGTGATCACTGGAAAACAAAAAGGTTTTAATGTTTATTAAAATCACAGAATGTGCGTTACAGTTTATAGAGCAAAGATTTTGTACAGGACCAGCTGTTTTACAGCCCAATGGAGCAGTTCTGCTGTCTAGAGTGTGGGGGCAGTTTCCTGTAGAGCTTTAGAAATCGCAAGAGATAAACCTTCAGATTGAAAGAACACAATTAGATCACTTCATTTGGTACTATTTATTTATTAATATTTATTTCTTAGCAGATGCCCTTATCCAGGGCGACTTACAATTGTTACAAGATTTCACATTATTTTTTTTACACATTATTTATTTACATACAATTCCCCATTTTATACAGTTGGGTTTTTACTGGAGCAATCTAGGTAAAGTACCTTGCTCAAGGGTACAGCAGCAGTGTCCCCCATCTGGGATTGAACCCACAACCCTTCAGTCAAGAGTCCAGCGCCCTAACCAGTACTCCACACTGCTGCCCTATAGTAGTGACAAATCTAACAGTTTCCTCTTGGGGCATTCAATCACACAGTCTGGGTGAAGGGGTAAACAAAACACCAGGTATATTTATAAGGTTTGTAAGGTATTGTACTGTGATGTACTGTGCAAAACTGTATAATAACAAGAAATTCTAAAAGAACATTAACATGGATTGAGCAGAGAATTGAGTTTTTCGCACATGGATTTCTAAGGCTACCTGCTGTTGCCATGACTTTTGTTACTCATGTCAGAATGTTACTTTTGTTATAGTACAAACCACAAGCATATTTTTAGTATATTTATTTTACCACACAGTTATAGTAGCAGCCTACTTTCTTACAAGACCAATAATCTGTTTCATTTCTGCTTACATTTACAGTGCAAATCTTGTCACTGAAGAACACGTTTTCACTGATCTTTATTGTGCTGTCCCCTCTCCCCAGGCGGCTCCTCTGGTCAGTGTTTCTATGTAGGAACTAAGAAGACATGGCAGGATGCTCAGAGCTACTGCAGAAACCAAGGCAGAGACCTGCCCACCATACAAGACAAGTACGGGGTTAATAAGCTTATAGGTATTATACCTAAAACTAGAGAGAATAATTTCTGGATTGGGCTGTATCATGACAAAGAGAACTGGCAGTGGTCCAATGGAGATGACATCATCTACTCTAACTGGGATCCATACCTCTTCTGTGCTTCAGTCAATTCTGATGGAGAGTGGGAGGATTCAGTCTGCAGTGAGAAGAAAGCTTTCATCTGCTACAATGGTGAGTTGAGATTCAATTCCTTTGTTAATGAAACAGCTGACTGGACTGGGGGTTGAAGCCAGGTCCCCTGGATACTGCCCAGGTCTGTGACAGATCAGTTCGTAGTGTAATGCTGTACAGTACAGCCTGTATTAACAGCCACTTGGACTAAGCAGTGTAGGGGTAAGATGATGTGTATATCTAGTAAGTGTATCTAATATATATATATATATATATATATATATATATATATATATGAAGTTTCCATTTTATAATTATCATCTTATTAAGGCAGCAAGACTGGGTTCCTTCGAGGAGCAATTTGAAGAACATGGTACATCACTAATGGCTTGGAAACCATTTTTGAAGAAAAGGGGCAGGGGTACCAGAGTTGGTGTCATGGGGTTGCAAAAAATGCAACTTCACCCGGAACCAGCCTTAGGGGGGGGGGGGGTGCTCATTATCATTCGGTCAACGCCCTCAGAGCTTTAGAATGTTGAAACTGTCATTGGAACAGAGGCTTCGTTTGAAACGGACAAATACCAGCCAGTCCAGAAAAGACATGAAAGCACATGGGGAAAGGTGTTCATGAAAGCACATGGGGAAAGGTGTTCATGAAAGCACATGGGGAAGGTGTTCATGAAAGCACATGAGAAAGGTGTTCATGAAAGCACATGGGGAAGGTGTTCATGAAAGCACATGGGAAAGGTGTTCATGAAAGCACATGGGGAAGGTGTTCATGAAAGCACATGGGAAAGGTGTTCATGATATTGCTTTTGTCATATTGATTTTGCTCTTAAAGAATATATTGATATTCAATTTTTAAATAGGGGGATATTACTTTTAAATCATTAAAGCAGACCCCCATCCTGCTGTAAAACTTTTCAGACATTAATAAACTGAAGAGACTCCCAGGCACTGTTAGAGATGTTGCTTTTCATGACCTTGATAGCTGAGCTGGATGTGACTCGGGTTCAATCACTGTACAACAGGAGAGCCATTGTACCTCCACCACTGACATTGATTTTGATCTGCTGTTTGTGTTCACAGAGACCAGCATCATCACTGAGAGATACACCCTGATTGAAGTTCTGAAAACCTGGACTGAAGCTCAGCAGTACTGTAGAGAACACCACACCGACCTCGTCAGTATAAAGGACGCCAGTGAAAATGCAGACCTAGTGAAGAAAGCGCAGGGCACGCCCTTCTGGATAGGCCTGTTCAATGAGCCCTGGAAGTGGTCACACCAGGGGGATAACTACACATTTCACTACTGGAACACTGGGCAACCAGACAATTGGGGAGGCAATGAGAACTGTGTGGTGATGGGTAAGACTGGTGGATGGTGTGATACTGCCTGCAGCACTCTGCGCCCTTCCTTCTGCTGTGATGGTAAGGATCCCGGCTCAGTCTGTGTTCTCATTTAGTTCAGTGTTTCACCCCACTTTGTGTGGCTGGGGGTGGTTGACAATTGGGTCAATGGGGAACTGGACAGTTGGAGATAAATGTGTTGAGATACTTGTAAGGGATGGTCAGTGTCTCTCCAGAGCTGAATGGAGTGATGTGGATTGCAGCTCAAAGCGCCCCTTCTTCTGCTATGATAGTAAGGATCCCGGCACAGAATCAATGAGAAATGTGGATCCCGGCTCAGAATCAATGAGAAATGTGGATCCCGTTTCAGAATCAATGAGAAATGTGGATCCCTGCACAGAATCAATGAGAAATGTGGATCCCTGCTCAGAATCAATGAGAAATGTGGATCCCTGCTCAGAATCAATGAGAAATGTGGATCCCTGCTCAGAATCAATGAGAAATGTGGATCCCGTTTCAGAATCAATGAGAAATGTGGATCCCTGCTCAGAATCAATGAGAAATGTGGATCCCTGCTCAGAATCAATGAGAAATGTGGATCCCTGCTCAGAATCAATGAGAAATGTGGATCCCTGCTCAGAATCAATGAGAAATGTGGATCCCTGCTCAGAATCAATGAGAAATGTGGATCCCTGCTCAGAATCAATGAGAAATGTGGATCCCTGCTCAGAATCAATGAGAAATGTGGATCCCGGCTCAGTCTGTGTTCTTGTTCAGCTCAGTGTTTGTATCCCAGTCTGTGAGCAGGGACTCAGAGGCCCAGTCCATCTGATCCTGCAGTAGCAGGGACTCAGAGGCCCAGTCCATCTGATCCTACAGTAGCTGTCTGACCCCCAGAGCAGGGCAGGGTGTAGCCTAGAGATCTGAAGAACCAGAAACCAGCCCCATCATTAAGAGTGTGTGAGGAGGGAACAGCTTCCCCTCATTGTTACACACAGGAGAGACACGTGCTGTAAAATACATTCTGATTGGGTATTTATTGTATTGATTCCTTCAGGATGTCATTGTGAGCATTGCCCTGACAACAGCATACACACAGTTAAATTACACTTAGAAAAATAAATTAGACATCTTTTATCTTGACAGACCCTCCTTCAACACGGCTCTCTGAAGGTATGGAGTGTAATCACTTCAGATTGATTAAAACCCTACAGGAGAAATGTGACTGCAATAAATTACTGAATTATTTTATTTATTATTATTGATTCATTATTGATTCATTTGTTTCTACAGATGCAACCCCCTCAGACCCTCCTTCAACACAGCTCTCTGAAGGTATGGAGTTAGATCCTGCATTCAGTTGAATTTATTTTATTTATCATAATTTATTCATTATTGATTCATTTGCTTCTACAGATGCAATCCCCTCAGACCCTCCTTCAACAACGCTCTCTGAAGGTATGGAGTGTAATCAATTCAGTTTGATTGAAAGCCCACAGCAGAAATGTGACTGTAATAAATTACTGAATTATTTTATTTATTATAATTTATTCATTATTGATTCATCTGTTTCTACAGATCTAACCCCCTCAGACCCTCCTTCAACACAGCTCTCTGAAGGTATGGCGTGTAATCACTTCAGTTTGATTGAAAGCCCACAGCTGAAATGTGACTGTAATAAATTACTGAATTATTTTATTTATTATAATTTATTCATTATTGATTCATTTGTTTCTACAGATGCAACCCCCTCAGACCCTCCTTCAACACGGCTCTCTGAAGGTATGGAGTGTAATCACTTCAGTTTGATTGAAAGTCCACAGCAGAAATGTGACTGTAATAAATTACTGAATTATTTTATTTATTATTATTTATTCATTATCAATTCGCTCCGGTCTCTCAAGGTATGGGGTGTAATCAGTTCAGTGTGATTCATAACCCACAGCAGGAATCTGAACTTTGTTATAAACTTTCTTTTTTCTCTTTATCTTTTTACAGATGCAGAACCCTCGAGCCTCCCTTCCACTCCAGTCTCTCAAGGTCTGTGCAGTTTGTAGAGTGCAGTGTGTTCAGTGTGATTGACAGCCCACCTCCTGCGTCATGTGATCCACTAGACCTGTATAAGCTGTGGGAGAGCTGTGTGCAACTATTCAGCAACAATTCTAGAAGACAGAATGTTGTCTTTAGGCTTGGAATCCTATTCTATACAGCTACATTATATTGTACAGTACAAAGAATCTGTCTTTCTAAGCAAAATCTACTGCCTGACAATGTCACACTGCAGGAACAGGTGGGCACCGTGCCATAGGGTGCAGTGAAACAGCTTGCCTGAGCAGAGTAACTCCTCCTCTACTGGGAATATATATAAATTATCATCTGCTTTCACAGACCCTGATTAGCACTATGCTTGGACTACCTGACCTGAGGTAACATTAGGTACTGCAAGATTAGTGCTGGTTGGGGTCTGTGAAGCCAGCTGATTATTTGATAAATCATATTACCAGCTGCAATAGAGGTGAGAAATCACATCAGTGATAATATTGCCCTGATAATCTGAACCACACTGCTGTCATAAAGAAATGCAGGCTGATGGCAGCTGTAGAAGCACAATTTAAATATTACTGTAAACACCAACCCAACACTCATGACCGGCACATGAATAGCACACGTACAAAACCAGATCACAGTTAATGAAATGATGATGATGATTATTATTATTATTATTATTATTATTATTATTATTATTATTATTATTATTATTATTAGCAGGCACTCCAGTCCCTGTGGATCTCCACCTGATCTCTGACAGTATGGTCTGGCCGGAGGCTTGGCAGTACTGCAAGAATCACTACACTGACCTAGTGAGCCTCACAAGCCTGGCTGCACAGAACAGAGTGTCGGAGCTCGTCAGGAACAGCACTGCGTCGCGATTCTGGACCGGCCTGCACAGAACCGTTGTGTATGATAACTGGTACTGGGTTGCTGGTAAGGATAAGAAGGGGCTCCTAAACTACACTAACTGGGCCCCTGGGGAGCCCAACAATCCTTACTATGAGCACTGTGGGGAGATGGTGCTGAGGGAGGATGGGAGGGCTGAGTGGAATGATCTGTGCTGTTATGAAAAGCTCTCCTTTATCTGTTTCAAAGATCAACAACACCCCTAAAAGGGTGTACAGCAGTGGTTCTAAAACTATCTCTAGTCGGGACCCCCTTTTAAAGTTATTTTAGTCTGAAAAAAAAAAAAAACATTTACAAATAAATTTATAGAAGTATCTAAATCTGAATGATATTATGTAAGCAATGTGTGAATAATAAAGGAAATCGAAGTCTTGTATGTGACAGAGTTTGCAATGCCATGTCTGCTCTCTATAAAGAGCTGCTGCAATGCACTGCAGCCATTGCGGATGGTAGGTCTGCTTGTGATGTGGTCGCTTGAAACCTTCCTGTGAACCCCCAGGGTTCCCAACCCCCAGTCTGAGAACCACTGTCTCCACAGAACCCAGAGCTTTACTATAGGAGTAATACACCAAAATACTATAGAAGAAAATGCTATGTAGCAATCTTTAATGATATACATTATTCTGATATTTCATTGTACTTGTTTAATATCCTGTTGTGTGTGTGTTCTGTGTGATTCTCCGTTGTTTCAAATAAGAGCATTATCTGCCGTGCTTACTAACTATTCCAGCAAAATGCTTCCTGAAAAGTCTCCTCAAGGCTGATTGTAATGAAGTGAGGTGGGGAAGCATAATAGTGTTGCACAGTCTTCAGTGCTTCTCCTAAGGGCTTCAGTGCCCAGTGCAACGCTAACATGCTTCCCCACCTCACTTCCTCACAGTCAGCCTTGAGGAGTCTTTTCAGAAGCTGCTTCACTTGTTTTTTTAGTTCAGGATCCTTAGCTGTTTAAAATGCAGCGTGTAGATAAACTGCTGCATCCTGGTACCTTTGCTGTAGGTCACTTGGTCTGATTGAGGACGCAGCAGCAGCTTGGTTTAAATCATTAGTATCTATAACGTTGACTATGAAATATCTACTTTCCAAATTGAAGTATAAAACACAAGCAAAACAAAGGGGCCAGTGATAATATTGCTGGGGTTAGTAAGCTTTAAGAAAATGGATTTTAACCCTTGGTTAGCAGTCCTTTAATACAGAATACATTGATAAGGGGAGAAGCACAGCGGGGGGAATGGGATAACTTGATATTCTCATTATAACTACTTTTTAAGCTTTTTTTCTTTTAAAAATGAAAATGTTTTAAATATTTAAGTAGTTTTTTCTGTATTTAAGAAAGTGTGTCTGTAGTCAGGCCTGTGTGATGTCATCAGCACTAGTATCACAAACACTCCACTTGGAAAAGAAAAGAAACTCTTTTCTGTCCCTTGTTTGCACTCCTGTGTTGCTTCCCTGAGCTGCAGCAGAGCGGTCGTTCATACCCCCCTGCTGCTGCAGGTAGTCTCAGCAGCGTGCCTGTTTAGTGCACACTAGAGTGACACAAAGAGAGACCAGAAAGCTTCAAGGAGGGAGGAAGCTTGTGTGCCTGCAGACTAAACTACCTGCCTCTGGGGAATGCAAACAAACTGGACAGCCAACAGGGTGAGAAATTTCTCTAAATATGGGCTCTGGAAGAGGGGGAGCGGAGTGGGGTACAGATAATCTGCCCAGTGGTGGAGGAGCGGAGGGGGGGGGGGTGTAGGGAGAAATGATAGTCTGGAGATAGGAGGGAGCAGAAAGGTCAAGGCAGTGATAGGCGAGATTTGAATTGGATGCGAGCAGCGATAGGGAGCCAGTGCAGAGAGCAGAGCAGCGGTGTAGCGTGGGAGAAACGAGGAAGGGAAAAGACAAGACGAGCAGCAGACTTTTGGATGAGCAGGAGTGGACAGATGGCAGAGGCAGGGAGGCCAGCCATGAGGGAGTTGCGGTAATCAAGGCGGGACAGTACCAGGGCCTGAACTAGGAGCTGTGTGCAGTAATCGTGAGGAAGGGGTGAATTCTGTGACAGGAGTGTGCCAGAGTAGAGATGTGCTGAGAGTTGGATCGGGAGGGGTTGAGGGTGACACCGAGGTTCTTGGTGGATGAGGAGGGAGAGAGGGTGGGGGATTCAAGAGGAATAGAGATAGAGAGATCAGCGATGGGGGAGGAAGAGGGGGGAAGGAAAGGAGGTCTGATTTGGAGAGGATGTTTTTGTGATGATGCGAGCACATCCAGGAGGAAATGTCGAAGTCAGAGTGGGGATAGGAGAGGAAGATCTGGGCATCAAAAGCATATAAATTATACAAGAAGCCATGGGAAGAGATGAGCGGATCCAGCGATATTTCATATTACAAGAATATAAGAAAGGTTACAAGGTTCTGTTCTGAATGCCCCTTTATCTAATCTCCATTTGTGACCCCTGGTCCTTGTTTCTTTTTTCAATTTGAAAAAGTCCCCTGGTATTTAAATTCTACACTTTTCACAATATATCTGAGCATTTTGTTGGCCTTTTTTTAGTTCCCCCTCATTGTCTAGATGTAGACATTTCTGAGTCAACAAAAACTCCTAGGTCTTTTTCATAGATTCCTTCTTCAATTTCAGTATCTCCCATACGTTATGTATAATGCACATTTTTATTTCTATTTTAAATGTAATTTGCCATGTGTCTGCCCAGTTCTGAATGTTGTCTAGATCAGCATTCAGAACAGATCAGCATTCAAAATAGGGCAGCGTGTGGCGTAGTGGTTAGGGCTTTGGACTCTTGACCGGCGGGTCGTGGGTTCAATCCCAGGTGGGGGACACTGCTGCTGTACTCTTGAGCAAGGTACTTTACCTAGATTGCTCCAGTAAAAACCTAGCTGTATAAATAAGTAATTGTATATAAAAATAATGTATAAAATATAATGTAATTGTATGTAAAAAATAATGTGATATTTTGTAACAATTGTAAGCTGCCCTGGATAAGGGCATTTGCTAAGAAATAAATAACAATAGATCATTTTGAATGACCTTTGCTGCTGCAACAATGTTTGCCATTCCTATTTTTGCGTCTGGCAACAATGAGAACACATTTCAATTACAGAGCAATGACAAGTATTATACATTTACCTGGTTCGATTTTGTCTCCCTTTTTTTACAAAAGCCAGTAACAAAGGTCCTAAAGACCGCCATTAATGTCAAAGAAACTACAACTTTTTTCCCCCTTGTTGGCTACATTGGTATCATTTTAAAAAACGTCATGATTAGGTTAGTTGTCACATAACTTCTTTTCCTTCAGTTTGCACTGCCAAAAAAAAATCCACTTCCCCAGCCCCTCCCCCCTATCCTGTGGCTGCAGTCAGCCCGGGTGCTACGTCACGACACGCAGGCTCCAGCATTGAGAGCCAGCAGGCAGCAATGCTATAACTACTCAGAGAGGCTGAGCACAAGCACTGAAACATGAATACAGCACGCTTTAAAATATACGTGTAGCTAAATAGAGCACTGTCATGAGCTGAGGTCTATGCATTGTTTGACACTGTTGTGTATTATTAAATGGTTAGTCAGTGCGCATACGGTTTCATTGTAGGCAACTGGCAAGTCTCGTTTACAAGAACTCGCATTACACACATGTTGTCAATGTTCGTTTAGTTGGTTGCAATGCACTCGTTTATTTGGTATAAATGACTTGTTTAAACTTCATTAAACTCACATATTTCAAGACTACTGATTGGGATGAATTTTATTTCGAACCCGTACTGGGCAAGATGTCACCGATTGTAAAATACTGCAGAAAGACAGACAGGAATAAAATTATTATTATTATTATAATTAAGTGGGATTTGAACCGGGGACCTTCTGGTTACAAGCCCTTTTCTTTAACCTCTGCACCACACAGTCTCCAGTGACACAGAGAGCACTGAGTGACTCTCATACCTGCAGCCCAGCATGGGGGAGAGGCGCAGAGAGCCCTGAGTGACTCTCATACCTCCTGACCAGCATGGGGGAGAGGCACAGAGAGCCCTGAGTGACTCTCATACCTGCAGACCAGCATGGGGGAGAGGCACAGAGAGCACTGAGTGACTCTCATACCTGCAGACCAGCATGGGGGAGAGGCGCAGAGAGCACTGAGTGACTCTCATACCTGCAGACCAGCATGGGGGAGAGGCACAGAGAGATCTGAGTGACTCTCATACCTGCAGACCAGCATGGGGGAGAGGCACAGAGAGCCCTGAGTGACTCTCATACCTCCTGACCAGCATGGGGGAGAGGCACAGAGAGCCCTGAGTGACTCTCATACCTGCAGACCAGCATGGGGGAGAGGCATAGAGAGCCCTGAGTGACTCTCACACCTGCAGACCAGCATGGGGGAGAGGCACAGAGAGCCCTGAGTGACTCTCATACCTGCAGACCAGCATGGGGGAGAGGCACAGAGAGCACTGAGTGACTCTCATACCTGCAGACCAGCATGGGGGAGAGGCACAGAGAGCCCTGAGTGACTCTCATACCTGCAGACCAGCATGGGGGAGAGGCACAGAGAGCCCTGAGTGACTCTCATACCTGCAGAACAGCATGGGGGAGAGGCATAGAGAGCCCTGAGTGACTCTCATACCTGCAGACCAGCATGGGGGAGAGGCACAGAGAGCCCTGAGTGACTCTCATACCTGCAGACCAGCATGGTGTAGAGGGGAGCTGGATGGAGTTGTATCTTCAGAGGTGATTCAAAATAAAGAAAATATATGAACTGCACCAATCATGCTGTGTTTGTATAAGCAAGCCTGAAATATACTTTGCACTGGTTTGTTTTTTTAGGTCTTTAACTGAGCTCCTCACGTTGCAGTAGTTAAAACATCTGATTTGTTTGCGAGGGCTGCAGCGCACACCTGTTGTTATTGTAGATACAAAATGTCACCGATTGTAAAATACTGCAGAAAGACAGCCAGGAATAAAATTATTATTATTATTATTAAGTGGGATTTGAACAGGGGACCTTCTGGTTACAAGCCCTTTTCTTTAACCTCTGCACCACACAGTCTCCAGTGACACAGAGAGCCCTGAGTGACTCTCATACCTGCAGACCAGCATGGGGGAGAGGCGCAGAGAGCCCTGAGTGACTCTCATACCTGCAGACCAGCATGGGGGAGAGGCACAGAGAGCCCTGAGTGACTCTCATACCTGCAGACCAGCATGGGGGAGAGGCACAGAGAGCACTGAGTGACTCTCATACCTGCAGACCAGCATGGGGGAGAGGCACAGAGAACCGAGTGACTCTCATACCTGCAGACCAGCATGGGGGAGAGGCACAGAGAGCCCTGAGTGACTCTCAAACCTGCAGACCAGCATGGGGGAGAGGCACAGAGAGCCCTGAGTGACTCTCATACCTGCAGACCAGCATGGGGGAGAGGCACAGAGAGCCCTGAGTGACTCTCATACCTGCAGACCAGCATGGGGGAGAGGCATAGAGAGCCCTGAGTGACTCTCATACCTGCAGACCAGCATGGGGGAGAGGCACAGAGAGCCCTGAGTGACTCTCATACCTGCAGACCAGCATGGGGGAGAGGCACAGAGAGCCTGAGTGACTCTCATACCTGCAGACCAGCATGGGGGAGAGGCACAGAGAGCCCCGAGTGACTCTCATACCTGCAGACCAGCATGGGGGAGAGGCACAGAGAGCACTGAGTGACTCTCATACCTGCAGACCAGCATGGGGGAGAGGCACAGAGAGCCCTGAGTGACTCTCATACCTGCAGACCAGCATGGGGGAGAGGCACAGAGAGACCTGAGTGACTCTCATACCTGCAGCCCAGCATGGGGGAGAGGCACAGAGAGCCCTGAGTGACTCTCATACCTGCAGACCAGCATGGTGTAGAGGGGAGCTGGATGGAGTTGTATCTTCAGAGGTGATTCAAAATAAAGAAAATATATGAACTGCACCAATCATGCTGTGTTTGTATAAGCAAGCCTGAAATATACTTTGCACTGGTTTGTTTTTTTAGGTCTTTAACTGAGCTGCTCACGTTGCAGTAGTTAAAACATCTGATTTGTTTGCGAGGGCTGCAGCGCACACCTGTTGTTATTGTAGATACAAACTAGAGAGATTTGAATGTCTCCATGGCAACAGGGTTCCAGTGGCAGGTCATCGGCTGTGCGTGTTGGTACCTCCAGAATAATCAATATTGAAATGGGGTCCAAAGAGAGCCCAATCCTCCAACCCCGTCACTAAATATCTCAGAGTCCCTGAAGAGGTCATCGAGCCTGCCAGGACTGGTACAGCAGTCAGTGTGATTCCTGTCTGACAGTCACCATGGCAACTAGCAAGGGGAACAGTGACACCCCCAAGCACCCAAACCAGCAATACTATATATAAAAACTGTCTAAACCATGTTGTGACACTGTGTAATATAATAAACTATGAATATTGAAACACACGGCACATACCTCTATATATAATATCATATACATATTGTTTTTTAAAATGGGAGTGACAGTCACTGTGTAAAGTATGAAGTCATTGGCTGTGCTGTTTGTCTCCACCCATCATACTCAGTATATCATATCATGTCTAAACTGAGCGTCATCTTGTCAGCGCGTTTCCAGCCGGGGAGGAGAACACTTTGGCACTGCTTTGAGTGTAAGGTAAGACTTTCCTAAAACACGATCTAGATGTACTTGTTTATACACTATTTAATTAAATTCCAATGCATTTTTTCTGACATTGCTGTATATGAAATACATAAGAGATATTCTGGAATATTTTCAATTTATCCTTGATTTAGTTTTAATATGTAAACATTGATAACATATATGATGATGATGATTATTATTATATTTTCAATTATTATTAGTATTGCTACTAAGATGTTTTGGTTTATTATTCTTATTTTGTATTTCTACTGTTATTGCTGATTGTGATAATGCTGCTGTATATATCTCACGCTGTCTTATTCTCAAAGTTTAACTTTAAGACCTTTTCAAAGCTTGATTTTGGGGTTAAATGGAATTTGATGTTCATGTATTTATTATTCTCTCATCGATACACACTTTGTTTAGGAAATACATTGAACAGCAAGTGATTATATGAGCAGGTATTATTTTAAAAAGACATCTATACAACTCTGTTCAATTAAAAGCACAAAAGGCTTTAGTTTGAACGCAGGTGAACCGCCCTACTTTGCATAACTCCTGCTGCAACCCCTGCTCGGTGTAGCTAAGTAAACATTCACATTGCTTTAATACCCCCTCAAACAAATGAGATGCTTTCAACACTGCACCCCGCCAGCCTGGGTAAGCACTTCATTGCTGGGTCTTGATGCAAATACAGGAAGTGTATGTTACAGGTGCAACAGCAGCAGGATAGCAGGACCCAGGGGAATCCTTTTACTCCTTCTACCCAATTGTTTAATTGTTGCCAATTTATTATACAATTATATAAATGAGCTATTTCTAGCAAACGGGATTGAACGCTGCACGAGACTAGGACGCGGTTGTGGTTTGCTTCGGTGGAAAGGAAAGGAATCAATTCTCACGTTCTGCTAAGACTGGGCAAGGCTGGGCAGAGAATGACGTCTAGGTCACATAACCACGTTTTGCCTGAGTGACCTCCAATTATTATCTTTTCATTACAGTTTCTTTTAGTGTTTCTCGATTGTGTTTTATATATATATACACACACACACACACAGTTGTAGTCAAAAGTTGACATACCCCAATGGAAATTTATAATTTCTAGAAATTTTTGGAAAATAAAGAACTTTAGGAACAATCTTTTGCAGTAAAAGTTTTGCTTTTGTGGATGAGGGAAAAAAAAGTTAAAAGAAATAGATGTCTACAATTATTTATTTTTGCAAAACTCCAAAAATGCTAATTCAAAGGTATGCATACCCTTTGATGCTATGACGGTATTGTACAAGGTGCTATACATTCAATATGATAAGAACCTAATTCTAGAAAAGTTTAGAAAAGGAATCCACTTTTTATTTTCATTTATTGGTACAATAATACCCGAAAATAAATTGTAACTGCAATTGGTACCAAATAAGCACTGTAATATTTGTTCAAGTTTATCTTTTATGAAAAGTTATTTTATTGAGGTACATTATTTTTACTTGAAGTGTATTTAAAAATCTTGGCAGAAACCAAATAAAGTGTTAATAACAGTAAGTTTATTTAGTGAAGTATTCTTGCCTTCTGTTTGTGTTTTTAAATAACTTCAGCTGCTGTGTTTATTCACTATGAAGATAATACTTCAGATTGTTTCACTGCAATATTAGTTGTCTGTGTCACAGCTGTGTGTTTGCAGTGGGGTTTGTTGTGTTACTGTTATTTAGAGTAAAAACGTCACTCTAATTCTAATTAACAGTGGTTTCTGCTGTTGTAATAATAACGTCAGATATTTTTAATCACTGAAAACATATTCTGTATACAGTTGGAGATATAGTCACTACAATACAACAAGTACTAATGAGAACTGTTAATTGTATAGATAAAGTGATATCTTGTAACAGTAGTAAAAGCACGACAGCGTCTGTCACTTTTCTAAGCCCCGCCCCTTTTGATTGATTTTTGCCCACAAGCCCCACCCCTTTCACATCTTCTGATTGATTTATGACCCTAAACCCCACCCCTATTGGTTGATTTCTGACCTTAAGCCCCACCCCTGAGTGATTTATGACCCTTAAGCCCCTCCCCCTTTCCCACACTTTGAGTGATTTATGGCTCTAAAGCCTCACCCCCTTTTTTCAACGGTTTTGAGTGATTTATGACCCTTCCCTTTTTACCGGACATCTGTCAAAAATAGCCTTCCCTAAAAATGGCAGCTGTTGTACCCATGTTTTAAAGACTATTACAAAGAAAAGAAAGAAAGAAAGAAAGAAAGTTATATTGTAATGCATTGTTTTTTGACTATGTTTGAGACTCTCCATAACAATAACCAGGAGTTATTACCATACAGCGAGTCCATAAACATAGAAAATAATCTCATAATCAGTATATTATACACATATGACACTGAAAATTAACCCATAATAGCACATCTCAAATGCGCCGGGCCCTACAATTCGGTTGGATTTCCAGACCATGGTAGGTAGCTGTGTCAAGTCCATAATAAACATGTATCCATCTAATGGTTGATTTTAATATTACAACGTGTTCTAAAAAACGATTTAAAGTTGTATTTGAATACAATAAAGGTTAGCACAGGCTGCATTGTAAAGGATTTAGGGTATTTTAGGAGCCTACCCATAATGCCCCGGATTTGCATACTGGTTTCTATTAACATTACAGAGAACTCTAAAATACGATTTAAAAGGTATTTTAGACATTGATAGATGTTACCACTACGTTCTTTGTCTTATTGTGCTTGTTTTAAGACCATACAAGACGTGATTAGGTAAAAGAATAATATTTTTTCTGTTAAAAAAACTGTATCAATGCTGCAGGATTAAGCATGCAGCAGACTCCTGTATGTAGCTCGTTTTTAAAATACTAGCATCGGTTTCTAATTATTTTCAAAATAAATATTTTATAAAAAGCGTGTTTGAAAGCGATAACTAATGTTTTGATATGAATAAAAGTCTTATTGATAGTTTCAACTCTCCTACATCCGCAGGCTGTAAAAAAAGACGCTGTGTAACAAGGCCATGTCTAATTTATCGTTCTGTGGTACTGTATGCAAATGTGGTAGACATCTCTTTGAAAGAATCAATCACTGTAAGGGGTTTAATGCCTCCTTCAGTTAACAGTATTTAAAAAATAAAAAAACTGTTATTTTAGACGTTGATAGATGTTACTAATACATTCTTTGTCTTAATGTGGTTATTTTAAAACCATACACGACGTGGTTATGTATAAGAATAATATTTTTTCTGTTAACATTTTTTTTTAATCAATGCTGCTGTATTAAGCATGCCGCCTACTGCCATCTGCTGGTTGAATTTAATATTGCAGTGGCTACGACCTGGTTATGTGTAACATACTCTAAAAAACGATTTAAAATGTATTTTAGACATTGATAGATGTTACCACAATTGTATTTGACTTAATGTGGTTATTTTAAAACCATACACGACGTGGTTAAGTATAAGAATAATATTTTTTCTGTTAAAAAAAAATGTATCAATGCTGCTGTATTAAGCATGCCGCCTACTGCCATCTGCTGGTTGAATTTAATATTGCAGTGGCTATGACCTGGAAATGTGTAACATACTCTAAAAAACGATTTAAAGGTATTTGTTACCACTACGTTCTTTGTCTTAATGTGGTTATTTTAAGACCATACACGACGTGTTTAGGACTAAGAATCGTCTTTTCTGTTAAACTGTATAAATGCTGGAGGAACAGCCATACCGCAGACTCCTGTCTGTAGCTCATTTTAATATACTAGCATCGGTTTCTAATTATTTTCAAAATAAATATAGTAAAAAAGCATGTTTGAAAGTGAAAACTACATTTCTGTGGGATTTTCAGGCCGTGGTAGGTAACTGTGTCCTTACACATGGTTCTATGTAATGGTGATATTTTAGAAGAGGTTGTTACAGAGTATGCAGGATTCAGGTAACACCGCTAGGGTAGGATTACATTTGGCCACCCACGAGTATCACTGTTCCCCTTAATCACTTTTTTCATTATTAAAATACACGTTGTTTTATGTGCATGTAATAGATGATGCTTGCAAACTCTATGCAGTAAGCTTGTATGCAGGAGCACATCGGGGCCAAGTACAGAACTGCATCTAACTTACTTGGTCAAAACAGATTTAACAGGGACAGTTCCATGAACGTTAGCCTTCACGTTCATTTTTCTATTACCATTTCATTTAAGGCTGAGGAGTTTATCAAATGTATTAATAAAGTATCACCAGTACAGAACAGAAATAGTTCACTATGACTATGAATAGTAAATTCAGAGAAGCTCTGAAAAACTTTCACAGCCAGTACACAATATAACTCTTATTTAACATTATTTATAGCATTATCATGTTTCTCATCGCTATTCTGCACACCATCCAGTTCAAATTCAAACTAATGGAACATATTTTGATGTTTGTAGGAAAAACGTAACTACAGTAAGAGCACTTAAATAAACAGTAACATAGCTGTTATAAAACAGAAAGCTTACTGTTAAAAGTAACACCACTTATTTATTTTTTTAATTCATGAAAATATTAGTTGACTACAGTGTATTTCTTTAAATAGTAATTTTAGATGCATGACAGCTTTTTTTTGTTTAAAAATAAGTTACACAAGAAATTACATTTCAGTCATTATTTTTACTTCTGTTATAATCTGTGCTGTATCTGTTTTAGCCATTTTTATTGTACATTTATTTACAGTGTAATTCCGTTCTTATAGGTTACAAAACACCCCTGTTAACACTATCACTATCCCCTCCTTCATAAACTTTATATTAACAGGCCAAACACACACACACACATACGCACACAGCAATCACTACCCCCAAACTTCATCATTAGAAACAGCCTCATAAATATAAAACTACCCAATTGTAATTACATTTATGTATTTAATTAAAGTAGTTTAAACTTGTTTAGACTTGTTTATTTTGTCTCTGTACCAGGGACGCAACAACACAATGAGAATGTTATCATACAAACACTCTGTGGTGGGGGGTGTAAGGACAGTATGGCCATAAATCAATCAATAGGGGCGGGGTTTAGGGTCATAAATCAATCAAAAGGCGTTAAAGGGGCGGGGCTTATGGTCATAAAAGGGGCGGGGCTTAGAAAAGTGACAGACGCTGTCGTGCCTTTTCTACTTGTAACAATTATAAGTCGCCGTGGGTAAGAGCGTCAGCTAAGAAATAAATAATAATAATAATAGAAATTAGAATCTCGATTACTGGCTAGCCAAACCCCTTGACAGCCAAAACACTGAAACCCGAAATGTCCTTGTCGAGGGCAACTTACAACTGTTATTACAAATATCACATTATACATTAATCACATATTTTTTTACATACAATTACTGTTTTATACAGTTGGGTCTATACTGGAGCAATCTAGGTAAAGTACCTTGCTCAAGGGCACAGCAGCAGTGTCCACCACCTGGGATTGAACCCACAACCCTCCAGAGCCCTAACCACTACTCTACACTGCTGACTATGTTGGCAGATAGCACACACATGCGTTCTGTAAATATCCATCCTTATGCAGTGCAGATGGGTCTCTCCTCTGCAGAGCTGTCCATCTTAATGATGGCTGTCTGTGGTTGCTTGTGTTGCCTTGTCCCTTTCACTGCTTGTAAGGAGGTGGGAGGGGATGCAGTGTTAAGATTAAAAACCCAAACATCGCATTTCTCTACTTCAGTCATTAATATAAACCCTAACTGATGCATTTTTAGGGAACCTTTTTTTTTTTTTTTTTTTTCAAATTATAGTAATTTACTGATTTAATTTTTATATTTATTAATATGACGTTTTCATGTTTCACGTCATTCAAATCCTTTTTTTATTTTAAGCATGCAATCGTGTTGAGGTGTATTTACAGCTATTGTAGTGTACGGGTCGTGTGCGCATGCGCAGTAACCACTTCAGAGACTTGTTTGTCGTTCCACGAACACAGCTGCGTTTATTTAATAAACTTTTGAACAGAAACCCAAAGACAGACCGAACCCAAACTCTGGTCAGGACAGGTAAGCGTGTTTCCTGACAAACACAAGTACTGTGACTATTTGTAGCACGCAGATTTCCACTGCCAGTTCACCTCTCCTTACAGTCCCCAAACAGACCTATTTATAGCGCTGGGTAATCAGTTAATGAACGAATTCCAACTGAACAATCGCACACCATTACCTCTAATTCAAGACTGTGACCTTGTTAAACCCACATGCTTTATTCAAACACTGACATCTAGTGGACACGTCTGTCATTACAGTTTTATAAACCCCTGTCAGCAGCGTGTAGGTACTATATAATACTGCAATGCCAGGATGCTTTACATTTGCATATAGGCTACGCATATTTGAACTCTTATCCTTGCATTCTGAGAAGTGAGTGTAGTTCTGTAATGTGCTGTTTCTATTTTCTACACTGCAGCATCGTGCTCAGGCATGACGATGCAAGCTCGCAATTAAGAGCTTCTCATTTCGGTGACCCACAGTGTTTTCTGTGTTTTAGGACGTGGGTTGTTTGCATTGTTACTGAATATTTTCCTTTTGCTAAATTTTAAAATGTGAAAATACACCTATCCTTTACCTTATCTGACCACTTCCAATTTTACAAACACATCCTATTGAAGGTTCTAATGAATGTGATTAAAAGTGAGGCATCAGTTAAATACCTCTTATTTTGCATCACCTATAAGGATGTTTAAAAGTACTACAGGGGCAAAGAATTCACAAATAAATAACAGCTAGAGCACAACGTCACAGTCATGTGAACACATGGGGAAAGTGAGATGTCTGAACTGTCCTGTTTGTAATGATTAAGTGCACGTGTTGCTTGTTATAACACACAAGCTATTGTACAGAAAAGCCAGTCCGGAGCCACTCGAAGCTTAACCTGCATTGAGGTGATTCACAGAAAGTCTTCTGTTTCTAATGCAGAGTCTGCTGTGATGGGGGAGAGAGGGCTGCTCATCCTTCTGCTTGCAGGTGAGTTTCCTTTATTTCTGCTTTTCTCTCTGTTTGCTTTGATATTGTCCACATTCCCTCTCAGAGAAGATCATGCGGTTCTTAAAGCTGCAGTGTCCCTCAATCACGTTCAATCTAAACTAACGTGTGATTCCTGGGTGTGTGTTCACTGCACTGCTCCACTTCTACAGAGCAGACCTTGTTGCTGTTGTATCTGCTCAGCTCAGCACAAGGTACTGATCAGTAATGTGGGAGGTATACGGAGGCTGCCTGTTGTCACACTTATTTTTTTTAGCTATTAGGAGTATCAGAATCTGGTTTCATTCCTAAGTGTAGTTTAGCAAAGGTTATTCTACAGCTTTTCAAGATACCTTAATGTGGGATGAACCTACAGAGGCTGCCTGTGTGTCCAGAGTTATTATCAGAATCTGGGGTATATTGAGGCCGTCTCTCTGTCTGTGTTACACATTATTTATCTAGAGAGGTTCTTATTCCTCTTGTGTTTGACCTGTCTGACTATCAGCTACACTGTCACATGTCAATGTGTTTTTGGAATATAATTAAATACAAATAAATTGTATTTTGTTTTAAAAGTCTTTACTTCCTCTGTTGGGACAGAACGTTTCTGCGAATAAGCTTTATAAGATGTTATCCTGTCTCAGTCAGTTTAATCTTTCACTCCGCTAGCTAGCCGTATTTTCAAAAATGTTTTTTTTTTTTTATTAGGGTTTTGTGTGCCCGCTGACAATCAGATTAGAAAACACGTGTTTGTGAATACTCTGAAGAGCTGGTCTGAAGCTCAGTCGTACTGTAGAGAGAAGCACACAGACCTGGCCACTGTGCGCAGCCAGGAAGAAACACAGCAGCTCTTAAATATTGCAGGAGCTTCTCTCATTACTGAGGCCTGGATCGGGCTGTATCGTGATGGCACACAGAACTGGCAGTGGTCTAACAGTGAAGATGTCATCTATAACTGGACAGCAAAGCTCTTCTGTGCTTCAATCAATTCAGTGGGACGGTGGGAGGACAGAGTCTGCTTTGAGAAGAACGCTTTCATGTGCTACAACGGTAAAGATGTAACTTTTGTTCAGGTGGGGAGGGGAAAGGAGAAGATGGACTGGAGAATAGCTTCTGAGAGCGGTAGTGGTCTAAATCAGAGGGTAGCTTGGATCTCTTCCATCGCCGTTCAGCAGTGTGCAGCTCGTTTACAGGATGAGCAGAGTGTAGAGGCTAGCCAGGGCTGGGGAGGGGAGGAGAGGAGCGAGCAGGGCGGGAGACGACAGGACAGAAGGAGTCAAGAGTTGCATTGGAAGAAGAAAAAAGTGTCATATTGGCAGAGTCTACTGAAAGCTGGGAGTCAATAGGGGGTAGATAGGGAGAGAGCGGAGGAAGTAAAGGTGGTTGAGGAAAGGGAGCAGAGATTGCGGTGCAAGGAGAACGGGGGTAGTGGATTGGAGAGAGGGTAGAAGTGAAAAGATGATGTGGTCTGAGTCCCACACTGCTGCCCCCCCTCTCAACTTTCACACCTTTGACCTTTGCTCTTAACTCTTGGATTACGGGCGCTGTCTCCTCTTCCTACTCGCTTCTTCCAATCCATTGCTCCGCTCTTCTTCTTTTTATCTCGTCTCTCTCATCAACACCTCCCTGCTCTCTGACTCCTTTCCCTCAGCCTTCAAAACTGCTCGTGTCACCCCCATTCTAAACCTTCTCTTGACCCTTCCTCTGCCCAGAACTATCACCCGCTCTCCTGTATTGCCCTGTAATACCTTTAAGTCACTTTGGATAAAGGAGTCTGCCAAATAAATCATAGTAATAAAGAATTAAAATAATTTTGCCCTTGATTTTAAATTAACACAAAATGTTCTTGACTGTGGACAAGAGACAGCTTATATTAAATGACTAATTTTGAGGGTGTGTTTTGGGTTCAGAGCCACCACAGATCCTAGCCTCTCATCTTCTATTTGTGTTTACAGAGACCAGCACCATCACTGAGAGATACACCCTGATTGAAGAACTGAAAAACTGGACTGAAGCTCAGCAGTACTGTAGAGAACACCACACCGACCTCGTCAGTATAAAGAACACCAGTGAAAATGCAGACCTTGTGAAGAAAGCGCAGGGCAAGCCCTTCTGGATAGGCCTGTTTAATGAGCCCTGGAAGTGGTCACACCAGGGGGATAACTACACATTTCACTACTGGAGCAATGAGCAACCAGACAATTGGGGAGGCAATGAGAACTGTGTGGAGATCATGAAGAGCGGTGAATGGAATGACTGTGGCTGCATCTCTCAGTTCCCTTTCTTCTGCTATGATGGTAAGGATCCCGGCTCAGTCTGTGTTCTTGTTCAGCTCAGTGTTTGTACCCCAGTCTGTGAGCAGGGACTCAGAGGCCCAGTCCATCTGATCCTACAGTAGCTGTCTGACCCCCAGAGCAGGGCAGGGTGTAGCCTAGAGATCTGAAGAACCAGAAACCAGCCCCATCATTAAGAGTGTGTGAGCAGGGAGCAGCTACCCCTCATTGTTACACACAGGAGAGACATGTGCTGTAAAATACATTCTGATTGGGTATTTATTGTATTGATTTAAAAACATTGATCCCTTCAGGATGTCATTGTGAGCATTGCCCTGACAACAGCATACACACAGTTAAATTACACTTAGAAAAATAAATTAGACATCTTTTATCTTGACAACCCCCTCAGACCCTCCTTCAACACGGCTCTCTGAAGGTATGGAGTGTAATCACTTCAGATTGATTAAAACCCTACAGCAGAAATGTGACTGTAATAAATTACTTAATTATTGTATTTATTGTAATTTATTCATTATTGATTCATTTGTTTCTACAGATGCAACCCCCTCAGACCCTCCTTCAACACGGCTCTCTGAAGGTATGGAGTTAGATCCTGCATTCAGATGAATTTATTTTATTTATTATAATTTATTCATTATTGATTCATTTGCTTCTACAGATGCAATCCCCTCAGACCCTCCTTCAACAACGCTCTCTGAAGGTATGGAGTGTAATCAATTCAGTTTGATTGAAAGCCCACAGCAGAAATGTGACTGTAATAAATTACTGAATTATTTTATTTATTATAATTTATTCATTATTGATTCATCTGTTTCTACAGATCTAACCCCCTCAGACCCTCCTTCAACACAGCTCTCTGAAGGTATGGCGTGTAATCACTTCAGTTTGATTGAAAGCCCACAGCTGAAATGTGACTGTAATAAATTACTGAATTATTTTATTTATTATAATTTATTCATTATTGATTCATTTGTTTCTACAGATGCAACCCCCTCAGACCCTCCTTCAACACGGCTCTCTGAAGGTATGGAGTGTAATCACTTCAGTTTGATTGAAAGTCCACAGCAGAAATGTGACTGTAATAAATTACTGAATTATTTTATTTATTATTATTTATTCATTATCAATTCGCTCCGGTCTCTCAAGGTATGGGGTGTAATCAGTTCAGTGTGATTCATAACCCACAGCAGGAATCTGAACTTTGTTATAAACTTTCTTTTTTCTCTTTATCTTTTTACAGATGCAGAACCCTCGAGCCTCCCTTCCACTCCAGTCTCTCAAGGTCTGTGCAGTTTGTAGAGTGCAGTGTGTTCAGTGTGATTGACAGCCCACCTCCTTTGTCATGTGATCCACTAGACCTGTATAAGCTGTGGGAGAGCTGTGTGCAACTATTCAGCAACAATTCTAGAAGACAGAATGTTGTCTTTAGGCTTGGAATCCTATTCTATACAGCTACATTATATTGTACAGTACAAAGAATCTGTCTTTCTAAGCAAAATCTACTGCCTGACAATGTCACACTGCAGGAACAGGTGGGCACCGTGCCATAGGGTGCAGTGAAACAGCTTGCCTGAGTAGAGTAACTCCTCCTCTACTGGGAATATATATAAATTATCATCTGCTTTCACAGACCCTGATTAGCACTATGCTTGGACTACCTGACCTGAGGTAACATTAGGTACTGCAAGATTAGTGCTGGTTGGGGTCTGTGAAGCCAGCTGATTATTTGATAAATCATATTACCAGCTGCAATAGAGGTGAGAAATCACATCAGTGATAATATTGCCCTGATAATCTGAACCACACTGCTGTCATAAAGAAATGCAGGCTGATGGCAGCTGTAGAAGTACAATTTAAATATTACTGTAAACACCAACCCAACACTCATGACCGGCACATGAATAGCACACGTACAAAACCAGATCACAGTTAATGAAATGATGATGATGATTATTATTATTATTATTATTATTATTAGCAGGCACTCCAGTCCCTGTGGATCTCCACCTGATCTCTGACAGTATGGTCTGGCCGGAGGCTTGGCAGTACTGCAAGAATCACTACACTGACCTAGTGAGCCTCACAAGCCTGGCTGCACAGAACAGAGTGTCGGAGCTCGTCAGGAACAGCACTGCGTCGCGATTCTGGACCGGCCTGCACAGAACCGTTGTGTATGATAACTGGTACTGGGTTGCTGGTAAGGATAAGAAGGGGCTCCTAAACTACACTAACTGGGCCCCTGGGGAGCCCAACAATCCTTACTATGAGCACTGTGGGGAGATGGTGCTGAGGGAGGATGGGAGGGCTGAGTGGAATGATCTGTGCTGTTATGAAAAGCTCTCCTTTATCTGTTTCAAAGATCAACAACACCCCTAAAAGGGTGTACAGCAGTGGTTCTAAAACTATCTCTAGTCGGGACCCCCTTTTAAAGTTATTTTAGTCTGAAAAAAAAAAAAAACATTTACAAATAAATTTATAGAAGTATCTAAATCTGAATGATATTATGTAAGCAATGTGTGAATAATAAAGGAAATCGAAGTCTTGTATGTGACAGAGTTTGCAATGCCATGTCTGCTCTCTATAAAGAGCTGCTGCAATGCACTGCAGCCATTGCGGATGGTAGGTCTGCTTGTGATGTGGTCGCTTGAAACCTTCCTGTGAACCCCCAGGGTTCCCAACCCCCAGTCTGAGAACCACTGTCTCCACAGAACCCAGAGCTTTACTATAGGAGTAATACACCAAAATACTATAGAAGAAAATGCTATGTAGTAATCTTTAATGATATACATTATTCTGATATTTCATTGTACTTGTTTAATATCCTGTTGTGTGTGTGTTCTGTGTGATTCTCCGTTGTTTCAAATAAGAGCATTATCTGCCGTGCTTACTAACTATTCCAGCAAAATGCTTCCTGAAAAGTCTCCTCAAGGCTGATTGTAATGAAGTGAGGTGGGGAAGCATAATAGTGTTGCACAGTCTTCAGTGCTTCTCCTAAGGGCTTCAGTGCCCAGTGCAACGCTAACATGCTTCCCCACCTCACTTCCTCACAGTCAGCCTTGAGGAGTCTTTTCAGAAGCTGCTTCACTTGTTTTTTTAGTTCAGGATCCTTAGCTGTTTAAAATGCAGCGTGTAGATAAACTGCTGCATCCTGGTACCTTTGCTGTAGGTCACTTGGTCTGATTGAGGACGCAGCAGCAGCTTGGTTTAAATCATTAGTATCTATAACGTTGACTATGAAATATCTACTTTCCAAATTGAAGTATAAAACACAAGCAAAACAAAGGGGCCAGTGATAATATTGCTGGGGTTAGTAAGCTTTAAGAAAATGGATTTTAACCCTTGGTTAGCAGTCCTTTAATACAGAATACATTGATAAGGGGAGAAGCACAGCGGGGGGAATGGGATAACTTGATATTCTCATTATAACTACTTTTTAAGCTTTTTTTCTTTTAAAAATGAAAATGTTTTAAATATTTAAGTAGTTTTTTCTGTATTTAAGAAAGTGTGTCTGTAGTCAGGCCTGTGTGATGTCATCAGCACTAGTATCACAAACACTCCACTTGGAAAAGAAAAGAAACTCTTTTCTGTCCCTTGTTTGCACTCCTGTGTTGCTTCCCTGAGCTGCAGCAGAGCGGTCGTTCATACCCCCCTGCTGCTGCAGGTAGTCTCAGCAGCGTGCCTGTTTAGTGCACACTAGAGTGACACAAAGAGAGACCAGAAAGCTTCAAGGAGGGAGGAAGCTTGTGTGCCTGCAGACTAAACTACCTGCCTCTGGGGAATGCAAACAAACTGGACAGCCAACAGGGCCTGGTTTCTGATGAAGCAGATTGCAGCTCATGCTAATCTGATGAGGAATGTAGTAAAGAGACACACTGTAATTCTATTTTAATATGATGCTACATCTTTCAATATATTGAATAAGTCCTGCCTCACTCTTTATATTCTACATTTCTGAGTGTATCTGCCATTATAAAATGAATAAAGAGTTGAACTTCAGTTTGAACCCTCAGTCTTTTTTTTCCCGATTTCTCTAAATATAACAAATATCACTAACACCTTCTCAAAACGTTTTAATCATCCAGAAATACAAATGAATCCACTGTTACACAGAAGACAGCCTAAACACAAGAACTTCAGGGTTATTCTGCCACCTACTGTTTCCAGCGAGGTATTGCAGGAGAGGTGAGGCTATATAGCAACTATATTATAGGGGAGAGGCTAGAACTTTGTTCTGCATATTTCAATGATTTATTCAGTATAAATGAATTGGTTTGTTTTTAAAATAATCATGTACAACGCACACAAGTCTATACTGTTTAAAATGATAAAAACACACAGCATAATAGAACAATGACAGTAACCATGCAATGTATGTAAAGTCTTAACCCTGTAGATCTTATAATTACAGAGAGTCCAGCACAGTTTCATACAGAAGGCATCAGATTTGGGGGGGATGGGGGGGGGAGGTTGGAGTTCTTTCAAACCAGGATTGGCTGGGAGCAAAATCAACTTGTGTTCTCTTCCAATCAGACGCTGCATTTTAGAATTTAAAAATAATTTCATTTGGAAAACAACAGCGACAATAGAGAGAAGTGTAAGGTACTGCACGCAGGCAATACAAATGTGCATTATAAATATCATATGGGAGACACTGAAATTGAAAAGGGAATCTATGAAAAAGATCTAGGAGTTTATGTTGACTCAGAAATGTCTTCATCTAGACAATGTGGGGAAGCTATAAAAAAGGCCAACAAGATGCTCGGATATATTGTGAAAAGTGTTGAATTTAAATCAAGGGAAGTAATGTTAAAACTTTACAATGCATTAGTAAGACCTTATCTAGAATATTGTGTTCAGTTCTGGTCACCTCACTACAAAAAGGATATTGCTGCTCTAGAAAGAGTGCAAAGAAGAGCAACCAGAATTATCCCGGGTTTAAAAGGCATGCAGACAGGCTAAAAGAATTGAATCTATTCAGTCTTGAACAAAGAAGACTACGCGGTGATCTGATTGAAGCATTCAAAATTCTAAAAGGTATTGACAATGTCGACCCAAGGGACGTTTTCAACTTTTTAACACAGAGAATTGTGAGGGCCTGGAACCAACTCCCCAGTAATGTTGTTGAAGCTGACACCCTGGGATCCTTCAAGAAGCTGCTTGATGAGAATCTGGGATCAATAAGCTACTAACAACCAAACAAGCAAGATGGGCTGAATGGCCTCCTCTCGTTTGTAAACTTTCTTATGTTCTTAACAACATCAACAACATGGAGCCTTTCAGCTAATCTAAGGGGTCACGACTCTGTGGAGTTTCTCATTGGGGTTCTGGGACACACTGGGTGTGATCTTTGTGATCTAAGTTAAGATGTGAGTGGATCTAAACAGCTCAGCCTTGTTCAGCTCTGAAACTACGGAACTCCAAAAAGACCAATGTTTCCTCATTTCACAAGAGGTGTTGAAGTGCTGTACATTATGTCAGCAGGCTTCAAATGACTCAAAAGTCATATAACTTGTTCTGTGCATTTGGGATTTTTAAAAATGAAACTGTTTCAAAACATGTGTTATTTTCTTTGTTATTTATATTGACCAAGATAAATAGCATCTCATTCTTTAAATCTTGAATCCAATCTTTAAAACATCAGCATCTGTAGTTCTGAATATCTTACCATTCTTTAAATAAGTGATTAGGTATAATATACATTATTTATTTATTTATTTATTTCTAAGCAGACACCCTTATCCAGAGTGACTTACAATTGTTACTAAATATCACAGTACAAAGAATCACATTAGAATATCACATTATAAAAGATCACATTACAGAATATCACATTACAGATAAGAGCAGTTATAAAGTACAATAAAATCAATAGCAAATGAGATCAAATAAGAGCAAAATAAAGAACACAGTAAGTAATTACATTTAAGAGCGAGTTCAACTAAGAGCAGTTAACTTATAGTAAAAATAATACCTTGAGTCAGTAAAGTCCAGTAAAAGGACAGTAAGTACGATAAATGGATAAGAATGATTTCCAATAAAAGCAATTACAAAAAAAACTTTAATACGGATACCTATAAGAGTAAAATCAAGTACAAGATACAGGAAATGCTTATAATTAAGAGCAGTAGTAGAACACAGCTAGGTATGGAGCAGTTCAGTGCAAGTACAAGCTGATGCAAGTACTGGAACAACTGGGAGCCATCTAGTCCAGTATAGCTGAGAGCTGTGAGGTTTACAGATGCTGTCTGAACAGGTGTGTCTTGAGGAGGTGCTGGAAGGTGGTCAGGGACTGAGCAGTGCTGATATCCGTGGGCAGGTCGATCCACCACTGAGGGGCAAGGGAGTGGGCTCTGGAAGAGGGGGAGCGGAGTGGGGTACAGATAATCTGCCCAGTGGTGGAGGAGCGGAGGGGGGGGGGGGTGTAGGGAGAAATGATAGTCTGGAGATAGGAGGGAGCAGAAAGGTCAAGGCAGTGATAGGCGAGATTTGAATTGGATGCGAGCAGCGATAGGGAGTTAGTGCAGAGAGCAGAGCAGCGGTGTAGCGTGGGAGAAACAAGGAAGGGAAAAGACAAGGCGAGCAGCAGAGATTTGGATGAGCAGGAGTGGACAGATAGCAGAGGCAGGGAGGCCAGCCATGAGGGAGTTGCGGTAATTAAGGCGGGACAGTACCAGGGCCTGAACTAGGAGCTGTGTGCAGTAATCGTGAGGAAGGGGTGAATTCTGTGACAGGAGGGTGCCAGAGTAGAGATGTGCTGAGAGTAGGAGAGGAAGGGGTTGAGGGTGAAACCGAGGTTCTTGGTGGATGGGGAGGGAGAGAGGGTGAGGGATTCAAGAGGAATAGAGATAGAGAGATCAGCGATGGGGGAGGAAGAGGGGGAAGAAAAGGAGGTCTGATTTGAAGAGGTTGTTTTTGTGATGATGCGAGCGCATCCAGGAGGAAATGTCGAAGTCAGAGTGGGGATAGGAGAGGAAGATCTGGGCATCAAAAGCATATAAATTATACAAGAAGCCATGGGAAGAGATGAGCGGATCCAGCGATATTTCATATTACAAGAATATAAGAAAGGTTACAAGGTTCTGTTCTGAATGCCCCTTTATCTAATCTCCATTTGTGACCCCTGGTCCTTATTTCTTTTTTCAATTTGAAAAAGTCCCCTGGTATTTAAATTCTACACTTTTCACAATATATCTGAGCATTTTGTTGGCCTTTTTTTAGTTCCCCCTCATTGTCTAGATGTAGACATTTCTGAGTCAACAATAACTCCTAGGTCTTTTTCATAGATTCCTTCTTCAATTTCAGTATCTCCCATACGTTATGTATAATGCACATTTTTATTTCTATTTTAAATGTAATTTGCTATGTGTCTGCCCAGTTCTGAATGTGGTCTAGATCAGCATTCAGAACAGATCAGCATTCAAAATAGGGCAGCGTGTGGCGTAGTGGTTAGGGCTTTGGACTCTTGACCGGAGGGTCGTGGGTTCAATCCCAGGTGGGGGGACACTGCTGCTGTACTCTTGAGCAAGGTACTTTACCTAGATTGCTCCAGTAAAAACCTAGCTGTATAAATAAGTAATTGTATATAAAAATAATGTATAAAATATAATGTAATTGTATGTAAAAAATAATGTGATATTTTGTAACAATTGTAAGCTGCCCTGGATAAGGGCATTTGCTAAGAAATAAATAACAATAGATCATTTTGAATGACCTTTGCTGCTGCAACAATGTTTGCCATTCCTATTTTTGCGTCTGGCAACAATGAGAACACATTTCAATTACAGAGCAATGACAAGTATTATACATTTACCTGGTTCGATTTTGTCTCCCTTTTTTTACAAAAGCCAGTAACAAAGGTCCTAAAGACCGCCAATAATGTCAAAGAAACTACAACTTTTTTCCCCCTTGTTGGCTACATTGGTATCATTTTAAAAAACTTCATGATTAGGTTAGTTGTCACATAACTTCTTTTCCTTCAGTTTGCACTGCCAAAAAGAAATCCTCTTCCCCAGCCCCTCCCCCCTATCCTGTGGCTGCAGTCAGCCCGGGTGCTACGTCACGACACGCAGGCTCCAGCATTGAGAGCCAGCAGGCAGCAATGCTATAACTACTCAGAGAGGCTGAGCACAAGCACTGAAACATGAATACAGCACGCTTTCAAATATACGTGTAGCTAAATAGAGCACTGTCATGAGCTGAGGTCTATGCATTGTTTGACACTGTTGTGTATTATTAAATGGTTAGTCAGTGCGCATACGGTTTCATTGTAGGCTACTGGCAAGTCTCGTTTACAAGAACTCGCATTACACACATGTTGTCAATGTTCGTTTAGTTGGTTGCAATGCACTCGTTTATTTGGTATAAATGACTTGTTTAAACTTCATTAAACTCACATATTTCAAGACTACTGATTGGGAGGAATTTTATTTAGAACCCGTACTGGGCAAGATGACACCGATTGTAAAATACTGCAGAAAGACAGCCAGGAATAAAATTATTATTATTATTATTATTAAGTGGGATTTGAACCGGGGACCTTCTGGTTACAAGCCCTTTTCTTTAACCTCTGCACCACACAGTCTCCAGTGACACAGAGAGCACTGAGTGACTCTCTTACCTGCAGCCCAGCATGGGGGAGAGGCGCAGAGAGCCCTGAGTGACACTCATACCTGCAGACCAGCATGAGGGAGAGGCACAGAGAGCCCTGAGTGACTCTCATACCTGCAGCCCAGCATGGGGGAGAGGCACAGAGAGCCCTGAGTGACTCTCATACCTGCAGACCAGCATGGGGGAGAGGCACAGAGAGCCCTGAGTGACTCTCATACCTGCAGACCAGCATGGGGGAGAGGCACAGAGAGCCCTGAGTGACTCTCATACCTGCAGACCAGCATGGGGGAGAGGCACAGAGAGCCCTGAGTGACTCTCATACCTGCAGACCAGCATGGGGGAGAGGCACAGAGAGCACTGAGTGACTCTCATACCTGCAGACCAGCATGGGGGAGAGGCACAGAGAGCCCTGAGTGACTCTCATACCTGCAGACCAGCATGGGGGAGAGGCACAGAGAGCCCTGAGTGACTCTCATACCTGCAGCCCAGCATGGGGGAGAGGCACAGAGAGCCCTGAGTGACTCTCATACCTGCAGACCAGCATGGTGTAGAGGGGAGCTGGATGGAGTTGTATCTTCAGAGGTGATTCAAAATAAAGAAAATATATGAACTGCACCAATCATGCTGTGTTTGTATAAGCAAGCCTGAAATATACTTTGCACTGGTTTGTTTTTTTAGGTCTTTAACTGAGCTGCTCACGTTGCAGTATTTAAAACATCTGATTTGTTTGCGAGGGCTGCAGCGCACACCTGTTGTTATTGTAGATACAAACTAGTGAGATTTGAATGTCTCCATGGCAACAGGGTTCCAGTGGCAGGTCATCGGCTGTGCGTGTTGGTACCTCCAGAATAATCAATATTGAAGTGGGGTACAAAGAGAGCCCAATCCTCCGACCCCTTCACTAAATATCTCAGGGTCCCTGAAGAGGTCATCGAGCCTGCCAGGACTGGTACAGCAGTCAGTGTGATTCCTGTCTGACAGTCACCATGGCAACTAGCAAGGGGAACAGTGACACCCCCAAGCACCCAAACCAGCAATACTATATATAAAAACTGTCTAAACCATGTTGTGTCACTGAGTAATATAATAAACTATGAATATTGAAACACACGGCACATACCTCTATACATAATATCATATACATATTGTTTTTTAAAATGGGAGTGACAGTCACTGTGTAAAGTATGAAGTCATTGGCTGTGCTGTTTGTCTCCACCCATCATACTCAGTATATCATATCATGTCTAAACTGAGCGTCATCTTGTCAGCGCGTTTCCAGCCGGGGAGGAGAACACTTTGGCACTGCTTTGAGTGTAAGGTAAGACTTTCCTAAAACACGATCTAGATGTACTTGTTTATACACTATTTAATTAAATTCCAATACATTTTTTCTGACATTGCTGTATATGAAATACATAAGAGATATTCTGGAATATTTTCATTACATCCTTGATTTAGTTTTAAAATGCAAACATTGATAACATATATGATGATGATGATTATTATTATATTTTCAATTATTAATAGTATTGCTACTAAGATGTTTTGCTTTATTATTCTTATTTTGTATTTCTACTGTTATTGCTGATTGTGATAATGCTGCTGTATATATCTCACGCTGTCTTATTCTCAAAGTTTAACTTTAAGACCTTTTCAAAGCTTGATTTTGGGGTTAAATGGAATTTGATGTTCATGTATTTATTATTCTCTCATCGATACACACTTTGTATAGAAAATACATTGAACGGCAAGTGGTTATATGCGCAGGTATTATTTTAAAAAGACATCTATACAACTCTGTTCAATTAAAAGCACAAAAGGCTTTAGTTTGAACGCAGGGGAACCGCCCTACTTTGCATAACTCCTGCTGCAACCCCTGCTCGGTCTAGCTAAGTAAACATTCACATTGCTTTAATCCCCCTCAAACAAATGAGATGCTTTCAACACTGCACCCCGCCAGCCTGGGTAAGCACTTCATTGCTGGGTCTTGATGCAAATACAGGAAGTGCATGTTACAGGTGCAACAGCAGCAGGATAGCAGGACCCAGGGAAATCCTTTTACTCCTTCTACCCAATTGTTTAATTGTTGCCAATTTATTATACAATTATATAAATGAGCTATTTCTAGCAAACGGGATTGAACGCTGCACGAGACTAGGACGCGGTTGTGGTTTGCTTCGGTGGAAAGGAAAGGAAAGGAATGAATTCTCACGTTCTGCTGAGACTGGGCAAGGCTGGGCAGAGAATGACGTCTAGGTCACATAACCACGTTTTGCCTGAGTGACCTCCAATTATTATATTTTCATTACATGGTTTCTTTTAGTGTTTCTTGATTGTGTTTTATATATATATATATATACACACACACACACACACACACACACACACACACACTCTGACACACACACACACACACACACACACACACACACACTGACACACACACACACACACACACACACACACACACTGACACACACACACACACACACACTGACACACACACACTGACACACACACACACACACACACACACACACACACACACAGTTGTAGTCAAAAGTTACCCCAATGGAAATTTATAATTTCTAGACATTTTTGGAAAATAAAGACCTTTAGGAACAATCTTTTGCAGTAAAAGTTTTGCTTTTGTGGTTGAGGGGAAAAAAAAGTTAAAATAAATAGATGTCTACAATTATTTATTTCAGCAATTTCTTTTTGCAAAACTCCAAAAATGCTAATTCAAAGGTATGCATACCCTTTGATGCTATGACAGTATTGTACAAGGTGCTATACATTCAATATGATAAGAACCTAATTCTAGAAAAGTTTAGAAAAGGAATCCACTTTTTATTTTCATTTATTGGTACAATAATACCCGAAAATAAATTGTAACTGCAATTGGTACCAATAAGCACTGTAATATTTGTTCAAGTTTATCTTTTATGAAAAGTTATTTTATTGAGGTGCATTAAATGCATTATTTTTACTTGAAGTGTATTTAAAAATCTTGGCAGAAACCAAATAAAGTGTTAATAACAGTAAGTTTATTTAGTGAAGTATTCTTGCCTTCTGTTTGTGTTTTTAAATAACTTCAGCTGCTGTGTTTATTCACTATGAAGATAATACTTCAGATTGTTTCACTGCAATATTAGTTGTCTGTGTCACAGCTGTGTGTTTGCAGTGGGGTTTGTTGTGTTAGTGTTATTTAGAGTAAAAACGTCACTCTAATTCTAATTAACAGTGGTTTCTGCTGATGTAATAATAACGTCAGATATTTTGAATCACTGAAAACATATTCTGTATACAGGTGGAGATATAGTCAATACAATAACTACTAATGAGATCTGTTAATTGTATAGGGGGGGATGACTGGATTCAATCATATGACTGTCCTACAAAGCTAACTGTGTTGAAGCTTGCGAGAGTAATCGAAGCTCAAAGTTAAAATGAATTTCAGCAGGAGTTGCAAGGAGTTCTAAACTTACGTCATCAGCAAAAAGGATGTCCTGCGCATGGGCAAGTCATCCAGTTAGGGTTAGGGTTATAAAAGGATGTCCTGCGCATGGGCAAGTCATCCAGTTAGGGTTAGGATTATAAAAGGATGTCCTGCGCATGGGCAAGTCATCCAGTTAGGGTTAGGGTTATAAAAGCATGTCCTGCGCATGGGCAAGTCATCCAGTTAGGGTTAGGGTTATAATTCGGATTAGGGTTAGGGTTATAAAAGGATGTCCTGCGCATGGGCAAGTCATCCAGTTAGGGTTAGGGTTATAATTCGGATTAGGGTTAGGGTTATAAAAGGATGTCCTGCGCATGGGCAAGTCATCCAGTTAGGGTTAGGGTTATAATTCGGATTTCACGGACATTTCGCGCACCTGTTTAAACATTAAATACACCTAATATTTCAGAGCACTATAAAAGCCTGCACATAGTGGTACTTGCTTCCTTACTAAAACAGAGTGCTGTCATTTTTTAAAAGGCAAGCATGCAACATCTCCCAGCAGGTGCTGCCGACATTCTCTGTCTGGTGTGGATTTGAACATACATTGAGACTGCACGTCTGCATCCACTGAATTGATTGGAAGTGTACGGCAAAGCTTTGCCAAGTTATACAGATGTGGAAATCGATTAGAAACAGACCAAAAACTCGGTTACCCAAGGGCATCTGGCATTCTTTAATAAAGTCCATATATGCAGCACGCTCGTTGTCATGTTATTTGTCCCATCCAGGAATCTATTTCATCAGTAACGAGTCAAAATAAAGAAAACGCGCCTATTCGGGTCTAAAATCCTAACTGCGTTTCAAAAGTAAACAGCATGCTGTTTGAAGCGAGGTGGCTGTGCTTGATTGGACCCGTAGTGCTGATTAAACTTGGATATAACCGACAGGAATACTTTTTTTGTCTGCGTTGACTTTCCAGTTTGTTTTCTGAAAGCTGTTTGTTTTAGGCTCTGTTCAGCAGCCTTTTGTTTAATGTGGGATTCTGAAGTTCTAGCCATCGATCGTATTTTCTTTACGTCACATTACAAGATGTGCAAAACAATTCCCTCCATCTGCATGTACAGTTTCTTTGGGGAATGTCTCGACACGATCCTCAGCCCAAATATACTTTGCTTGTTTAGCTTTGTCGCCCATTTTTGGTATTTTACGTCTAATGCTGAAAACTAGATTTTAGCAACCTGAATGAAAACAATGCGGCACTGCCTGTGTCCCTCCTGCTCCGCACAGTACAGCAGGTCACAGAAAAGCCAGTACAGACGCACCGACAGGCTGATTAAAACATTGTCATCATCTGAACAGTGAACAAGAATGCTAACCGCTTTGTAGTATTTCTGTTTTTTAATTATATTTTTCTGTTTGTTTTTGCCTAAGTGCAATTATTATTATTATTATTATTATTATTATTATTATTATTATTATTAATAATAATAATTACTTAGCAGACGCCCTTATCCAGGGCGACTTAGGATTGATATCTCCGGTCAAGAGTCCAGAGTCCTAACCACTACTCCACACTGCTGGTCTCCACACTGCAATGCACACGGGAAGGCGAAGGAATACAAAAAAACGCCTATCTACAAAAGAGAGACACAGTTTGCGTCGTTTGCGTTGTGCAGTAGTTCACGAGGTTCCTTCCTCCCCTCACCAACGGAGTGTCCCGATGTTTCACTCTTGCTGTCTGGTCACCCTGTGTGGACCGCTCCATTTTGTTTTCTGAAAATCCCCTTTGTTACAGTCACACACAACGTCACTTTTACTTCTTATTCTCTTAAACTTTATATTTGATCGATGGATATCAATGTAGAATTAAATCCATTTTAAAAAATATCTCTCTCTTCCCATTAAAATCATCAAACATTACCCGATCTACCCGATATCAAGGATTGGGTAGCAGTGTGGAGCAGTGGTTAGGGCTCTAGATTCTTCACCGGAGGGTCGTGGGCTCAATCCCAGGTGGGGGACACTGTTGCTGTACCCTTGAGCAAGGTACTTTACCTAGATTGCTCCAGTAAAAACCCAACTGTATAAATGGGGAATTGTATGCAAAAATAAAGTGTTATCTTGTAACAATTATAAGTCGCCGTGGGTAAGGGCGTCAGCTAAGAAATAAATAATAATAATAGAAATTAGAATCTCGATTACTGGCTAGCCAAACCCCTTGACAGCCAAAACACTGAAACCCGAAATGTCCTTGTCCAGGGCAACTTACAATTGTTACAAAATATCACATTATACAGATATCACATAATTTTTTACATACAATTACCCATTTATACAGTTGGGTCTATACTGGAGCAATCTAGGTAAAGTACCTTGCTCAAGGGTACAGCAGCAGTGTCCACCACCTGGGATTGAACCCACGACCCTCCAGAGCCCTAACCACTACTCTACACTGCTGACTATGTTGGCAGATAGCACACACATGCGTTCTGTAAATATCCATCCTTATGCAGTGCAGATGGGTCTCTCCTCTGCAGAGCTGTCCATCTTAATGATGGCTGTCTGTGGTTGCTTGTGTTGCCTTGTCCCTTCCACTGCTTGTAAGGAGGTGGGAGGGGATGCAGTGTTAGGATTAAAAACCCAAACATCGCATTTCTCTACTTCTGTCATTAATATAAACCCTAACTGATGCATTTTTAGGGATCTTTTTTTTTTTTTTTTTTTTTGCAAATTTTAGCAATTTACTGATTTAATTGTTATATTTATTAATATGACGTTTTCATGTTTCACGTCATTCAAATCCTTTTTTTTATTTTAAGCATGCAATCGTGTTGAGGTGTATTTACAGATATTGTAGTGTACGGGTCGTGTGCGCATGCGCAGTAACCACTTCAGAGACTTGTTTGTCGTTCCACGAACACAGCTGCGTTTATTTAATAAACTTTTGAACAGAAACACAAAGACAGACCGAACCCAAACTCTGGTCAGGACAGGTAAGCGTGTTTCCTGACAAACACAAGTACTGTGACTATTTGTAGCGCACAGATTTCCACTGCCAGTTCACCTCTCCTTACAGTCCCCAAACAGACCTATTTATAGCGCTGGGTAATCAGTTAATGAACGAATTCCAACTGAACAATCGCACACCATTACCTCTAATTCAAGACTGTGACCTTGTTAAACCCACATGCTTTATTCAAACACTGACATCTAGTGGACACGTCTGTCATTACAGTTTTATAAACCCCTGTCAGCAGCGTGTAGGTACTATATAATACTGCAATGCCAGGATGCTTTACATTTGCATATAGGCTACGCATATTTGAACTCTTATCCTTGCATTCTGAGAAGTGAGTGTAGTTCTGTAATGTGCTGTTTCTATTTTCTACACTGCAGCATCGTGCTCAGGCATGACGATGCAAGCTCGCAATTAAGAGCTTCTCATTTCGGTGACCCACAGTGTTTTCTGTGTTTTAGGACGTGGGTTGTTTGCATTGTTACTGAATATTTTCCTTTTGCTAAATTTTAAAATGTGAAAATACACCTATCCTTTACCTTATCTGACCACTTCCAATTTTACAAACACATCCTATTGAAGGTTCTAATGAATGTGATTAAAAGTGAGGCATCAGTTAAATACCTCTTATTTTGCATCACCTATAAGGATGTTTAAAAGTACTACAGGGGCAAAGAATTCACAAATAAATAACAGTTAGAGCAGAACGTCACGGTCATGTGAACACATGGGGAAGGTGAGATGTCTGAACTGTCCTGTTTGTAATGATTAAGTGCACGTGTTGCTTGTTATAACACACAAGCTATTGTACAGAAAAGCCAGTCTGGAGCTTAACCTGCATTGAGGTGATTCACAGAAAGTCTTCTGTTTCTAATGCAGAGTCTGCTGTGATGGGGGAGAGAGGGCTGCTCATCCTTCTGCTTGCAGGTGAGTTTCCTTTATTTCTGCTTTTCTCTCTGTTTGCTTTGATATTGTCCACATTCCCTCTCAGAGAAGATCATGCGGTTCTTAAAGCTGCAGTGTCCCTCAATCACGTTCAATTACTTTATTTATTTTTTATTATTACTTTATTTTTTAACAGACGCCCTTATCCAGGGTGACTTACAATTGTTACAAGATATCACATTATTTTTACATACAATTACCCATTTATACAGTTGGGTTTTTACTGGAGCAATCTAGGTAAAGTACCTTGCTCAAGGGTACAGCAGCAGTGTCCCCCACCTGGGATTGAACCCACAACCCTCCGGTCAAGAGTCCAGAGCCCTAACCACTACTCCACACTGCTACCCAATCTAAACTAACGTGTGATTCCTGGGTGTGTGTTCACTGCACTGCTCCACTTCTACAGAGCAGACCTTGTTGCTGTTGTATCTGCTCAGCTCAGCACAAGGTACTGATCAGTAATGTGGGAGGTATACGGAGGCTGCCTGTTGTCACACTTATTTTTTTTTTAGCTATTAGGAGTATCAGAATCTGGTTTCATTCCTAAGTGTAATTTAGCAAAGGTTATTCTACAGCTTTTCAAGATACCTTAATGTGGGATGAACCTACAGAGGCTGCCTGTGTGTCCAGAGTTATTATCAGAATCTGGGGTATATTGAGGCCGTCTCTCTGTCTGTGTTACACATTATTTATCTAGAGAGGTTCTTATTCCTCTTGTGTTTGACCTGTCTGACTATCAGCTACACTGTCACATGTCAATGTGTTTTTGGAATATAATTAAATACAAATAAATTGTATTTTGTTTTAAAAGTCTTTACTTCCTCTGTTGGGACAGAACATTTCTGAGAATGAGCTTTATAAGATGTTATCCTGTCTCATTCTATTAATCTTTCACTCCACTAGCTAGCCGTATTTTAATAATGTTTTTTGTTTGTTTTCCTAGGGTTTTGTGTGCCCACATCCAACCAGATCATTAAACACGTGTTTGTGAAAACTGTGAAGAGCTGGTCTGAAGCTCAGAGCTACTGTAGTGAGAATCACACAGAGCTGGCCACTGTGCACAGCCAGGAAGAAGCACAGCAGCTCTTAGATATTGCAGGAGCTTCTCTGAGTGATTCTGCCTGGATCGGGCTGTATCGTGATGACACACAGAACTGGCAGTGGTCTAACAGCGATGATGTCATCTACTCCAACTGGAGGGCAGACCTTTTCTGTGCTTCAGTCAATTCAGAGGGAAAGTGGATTGATTTACCCTGCCACCTTCAGAACGCTTTCATGTGCTACCAAGGTAAAGATGTGATTGTTTTACATTGCACTTTCATTATTAGTTTACTACAGTTACTATTTCTAAGCATCCATGTGAAGGGAGCTTTAATGAGTTTGCAAATCTGCCACCGTCACTCCTACAGCTGCTGTTATCTTAAACTATTTCTGCTGTGAAATATTTTCAGTCAAAATCCTGTATCCAAGTTGCCCTTGAATGGATACAGAAACATATGGCACTGTTGGCCTAACGACTTTAAATTGCTTTTAAATTGATTCAGGTGGAATTGGATCCTGTTTGATTGCAACTGTGACCAGGACCCTATTTAATCTTCTTCAACAAAACAGCTGTGCTGTTTTAGTCATCCCCAAAAAGCAGGCTCTTTCCTACCTATACTCTCTACCCTCTTTGCTTTGTGTACTGTCTACACTGCTGTCTCTGTGAGTTTGTTCACTCTGTCCACTGTGACTTTGTGGCGGAGTGTCCCGCCCCTATTTATTATTATTTGTATTTTTGTTTGCGGCGCGGGTAAAAGCGCCGCGTCTTTTATTATTATTTAAAAACCCCGTGAGGATGCATGGCTGATCAGCTACTGATTATTTAAATAGCTGACAGTCATGCATCCTTACCAAACGCGTGCAGACTCTGGCCGGGGGATAATAAGATAATTACCAACTAGTTAAATCCCTCGGCCAGAGTATATAAACCAGCAGCTCTCTGCACTCGGGGTTGGGGTGTTGGAGTAGAGAGTACGGGGAGCGGAGAGAAGGAATAACATTTAAAAAAACAATTGCTAATACGTGCTGGATTATCCAGCACGGCACTTACTTGTTTGTTTATTTATTCGTTTGGCCCTCGTGCCCTTTTGTTTGTATTTTGTTTAAATCTTTTGTTTGTTTATTATTAAATACGCTGAGTGCTTTTGCACTCGGTTTCACCCGCCCATCCACTGTTTTGGAGTCAGTTACTTCCTGGTCCGTGACGTCATCCACCACACCACTGCGAGCCAGACTGTCACATATGGTGTCCTGCGTGGGACAAAACAAACGCCTCCAATAGCCGTACCAGGAAAGAAAAGCTCGTTTTTTTGTTCGTTTTTTTTTTCAAAGTGTTTTTGTGTGTTTTTTGGGAAAAAAAAAATAACTAAATAAATAAATAAATATGGGAAGAAGCGGACGGAGGAAGCAGCAGCTACAGCAGCGTGGGGCCGGTCGCAGGTCCCACTGTAGCTCAACCATGCTGGACGTCTGCCCCACCTGCTTGAAAGGTGAGGAGTGGTGCTTCGCTGTTGGGGAGGTGGGTCACATAGCACCCGACCAACCCCCTCCATGGCAGGAGAAAGAGGAGCCAGAGCGTCCAGTGAGGGAGGACCTGCATCCTCCAAAGAGGACGAATGCACTCTCCTCTGAGGGAGTCTGGGACTGGCTGGTGGAGCCGGGGAGGGATTATGAGGAAGCCCTCCCTGCAGTGATCAACCTCCTGTGGGCAAGAGATGGGGAGCGCTGGGAGGCCTGGGAACAGCAACACCACCCAGCATCCCTCCCAGACATCGCAGCCATGGTGCTCAACTACCTGGCTGCGGATATGGGAGAGACCCTGCTGCTGCCATCTCCAGCACCAAAGGGAGAGGAGCCATCGCTACCGTCTCCACCAGCAGAGGGAGAGGAGCCATCGCTACCGTCTCCACCAGCAGAGGGAGAGGAGCCATCGCTGCCGTCTCCAGCGCCAGAGGGAGAGGAGCCATCGCTGCCGTCTCCAGCGCCAGAGGGAGAGGAGCCATCGCTGCCGTCTCCAGCGCCAGAGGGAGAGGAGCCATCGCTGCCGTCTCCAGCGCCAGAGGGAGAGGAGCCATCGCTGCCGTCTCCAGCGCCAGAGGGAGAGGAGCCATCGCTGCCGTCTCCAGCGCCAGAGGGAGAGGAGCCATCGCTGCCGTCTCCAGCATCAGAGGGAGAGGAGCCATCGCTACCGTCTCCAGCATCAGAGGGAGAGGAGCCATCGCTGCCATCTCCAGCATCAGAGGGAGAGGAGCCATCGCTGCCATCTCCAGCATCAGAGGGAGAGGAGCCATCGCTGCCGTCTCCAGCATCAGAGGGAGAGGAGCCATCGCTGCCGTCTCCAGCGCCAGAGGGAGAGGAGCCATCGCTGCCATCTCCAGCATCAGAGGGAGAGGAGCCATCGCTGCCGTCTCCAGCATCAGAGGGAGAGGAGCCATCGCTGCCGTCTCCAGCATCAGAGGGAGAGGAGCCATCGCTGCCGTCTCCAGCGCCAGAGGGAGAGGAGCCATGGCTGCCGTCTCCAGCATCAGAGTGAGAGGAGCCATCGCTACCGTCTCCACCAGCAGAGGGAGAATGCCTGCTGGTTTCGCCTCCACAGCCTGAGGAGGAGGAGCCCGAACGTCCTACGCCTGAGTGGGAGGAGCCCGAACGTCCTACGCCCGAGTGGGAGGAGCCCGAACGTCCTACGCCCGAGTGGGAGGAGCCTGAACGTCCTACGCCCGAGTGGGAGGAGCCCGAACGTCCTACGCCCGAGTGGGGGGAGCCCGAACGTCCTACGCCCGAGGGGGGGGAGTCGGTGCATCCACAGCCCAAGAGGGAGGAGTCGGTGCGTCCACAGCCCAAGAGGGAGGAGTCGGTGCGTCCACAGCCCAAAGAGGGGGGAGTCGGTGCGTCCATAGCCCAAGAGGTGGAAGTCTGCGCTTCCACAGCCTTAGGACCCAAGCTGCAGTCCCAAGAGCCAGAAGGGGAGGAGTTACAGGCTCAACCCCCTGAATTTTTCTGGGGGGGAGAAGGGCAGGATGCTGGTGTTCCCCAGCAGCCTCTATTTATGCTGCTGAAGGGAGCACGGCACACACCAGCCCAGCCGCCACAGCCACAGCCTCCCTCTGAGTGGCCAGCATCCGCCCCATCGCCTCTGCCTCCACCACCACCAGGAGCAGAGCAGCAGGAGCTGCCTCTGTCTCCACCACCACCAGGAGCAGAGCAGCAGGAGCTGCTTCTGTCTCCACCATCACCAGGAGCAGAGCAGCAAGAGCTGCCTCTGCCTCCGCCACCTCCACCAGCAGAGAGTGAATGCCTGCTGGTTCCACATCCACCGTCGTGGGAGGACTGCTTGCCCCTCCCACCTCCACCAGCAGAGGGTGAATGCCTGCTGGTTCCGCCTCCACCGTCGTGGGAGGACTGCTTGCCCCTCCCACCTCCACCAGCAGAGGGTGAATGCCTGCTGGTTCTGCCTCAACCGTCGTGGGAGGACTGCTTGCCCCTCCCACCTCCACCAGCAGAGGGTGAATACCTGCTGGTTCCGCCTCAGCCGCCGTGGGAGGACTGCTTGCCACTCCCAGCTCCACCAGCAGAGGGTGAATACCTGCTGGTTCCGTCTCAGCCGCTGTGGGAGGACTGCTTTCCCCTCCCACCATCGCCATTGCCTGGGGATGGCTGTTCTGCATCGCCTGGGGCTGCCTTTTGTTCTCTACAGGACACAGGGTACGAGGGAGAAGTGGAGCTCCCGCTGCCGCCTCCATGGCCAGGGGCTCCCCTCCCGAGTTCGCCTCCCGAGGGTCCGCTGCGGCTGCCGTCGCCTTCCGAGGGTCCGCTGCGGCTGCCGTCGCCTTCCGAGGGTCCGCTGCTGCTGCCGTCGCCTTCCGAGGGTCCGCTGCTGCTGCCGTCGCCTGGGGTCGCCAGGGATCCTGCTTCGCCTGGGGTCGTTGAGGGTCCGGCTTCGCCTAGGGTCGCCAGGGATCCTGCTTCGCCTGGGGTCGTCGAGGGTCCGGCTTCACCTGGGGTCGCCAGGGATCCTGCTTCGCCTGGGGTCGCTACACGATGGCCGGAGCTCCATGAAAGGGAGCTGCCAGAAATGAAGAAAGGGGGGGAGGTCAGGGGACCAGCTCCCCCAGCCGCACTTTCGCGGCTGGAGATCATGTGGTCGGAGCCCCACGGAGGGGAACTGCCGGCCATGAAGAAGGGGGGAGAGGTCAGGAGACCAGCTCCCCCAGCCGCACTTTCGCGGCAGGATAGAGTGTGGCGGGAGCCCCGGAAGAGGGAGCTGCCGGCCACGAAGAATGGGGGGGTGCCAGAGATACCACCATGGCCACCCCCCAGAAGTAACTTGCTTCCCCCTCTTCCGGGACTTTAAGACTGAGGGGGGAGGTGGCCGTTGGGGCCATGTGTGCTGCGCACAAGGGGGGGGCATGTGTGGCGGAGTGTCCCGCCCCTATTTATTATTATTTGTATTTTTGTTTGCGGCGCAGGTAAAAGCGCCGCGTCTTTTATTATTATTTAAAAACCCCGTGAGGATGCATGGCTGATCAGCTACTGATTATTTAAATAGCTGACAGTCATGCATCCTTACCAAACGCGTGCAGACTCTGGCCGGGGGATAATAAGATAATTACCAACTAGTTAAATCCCTCGGCCAGAGTATATAAACCAGCAGCTCTCTGCACTCGGGGTTGGGGTGTTGGAGTAGAGAGTACGGGGAGCGGAGAGAAGGAATAACATTTAAAAAAACAATTGCTAATACGTGCTGGATTATCCAGCACGGCACTTACTTGTTTGTTTATTTATTCGTTTGGCCCTCGTGCCCTTTTGTTTGTATTTTGTTTAAATCTTTTGTTTGTTTATTATTAAATACGCTGAGTGCTTTTGCACTCGGTTTCACCCGCCCATCCACTGTTTTGGAGTCAGTTACTTCCTGGTCCATGACGTCATCCACCACACCACTGCGAGCCAGACTGTCACAGACTTTCTCTGCTACCCCCATCCTTTTCTTCTTTTCGCACTTGCAAAATCTCCCACCAGCACTTCTCTAACTCTTCCAACCTGATCTCATAACCTCTACCTCCATCATTTGCAACAAGGCTGACTTAATCTCTGCCTACACCTCTCATCTCTCTCTCTTGACTTTCTGGTCCTTATAGAAACATGGATCACTCCTAAGAACACTGCTGCCCCAGCTGCTCTCTCCTCTCTCTATGTCCTCTCTCGCTCTCCCCGCTCCTCAGGTCGAGGTGGGTGAACTGGATTCCTGCTTTTTCCATCCTGGAACTTCTTGCTCCTTTCTACTCTCTCTTCCATCTCTAAGCAGCTTTTGAGTTTCATGGCGTTGAATTGCACTCCCCTTGTCATCTGCTCCTTATTGTTCTCTATCAGCCCCGTCCCCCTGCTCACTTTTTTGACAAGCTTGTCTTCCTCCTCTCTTCCATCGCCGCCTCTATTCCTACCATTTTGTTAGGTGATTTTAACATTCATCTATCTAGCTGGACTCATTCTTCTGGCTTCCTCCTACTTCTTCATCCTTTCTCTCTCCAACTCTCCCCCTCACCCACTCACAAAGTTGGCTGCCAACTGGACCTGATTTTCTCCAGAAACTCCGCTCCCTTTCCCCAACCACCTTTAGAACATAAGAACATAAGAAAGTTTACAAACGAGAGGAGGCCATTCAGCCCATCTTGCTCGTTTGGTTGTTAGTAGCTTATTGATCCCAGAATCTCATCAAGCAGCTTCTTGAAGGATCCCAGGGTGTCAGCTTCAACAACATTACTGGGGAGTTGGTTCCAGACCCTCACAATTCTCTGTGTAAACAAGTGCCTCCTATTTTCTGTTCTGAATGCCCCTTTATCTAATCTCCATTTATGACCCCTGGTCCTTTTTTCTTTTTTCAAGTCAAATAAGTCCCCCGGGTTGACATTGTCTATACCTTTCAGGATTTTGAATGTTTGAATCAGATTTCCACATAGTCTTCTTTGTTCAAGACTGAATAGATTCAATTCTTTTAGCCTGTCTGCATACGACATGCCTTTTAAACCTGGAATAATTCTGGTTGCTCTTCTTTGCACTCTTTCTAGAGCAGCAATATCCTTTTTGTAACAAGGTGACCAGAACTGAACACAATATTCTAGGTGAGGTCTTACTAATGCATTGTAGAGTTTTAACATTACTTCCCTTGATTTAAATTCAACACTTCTCACAATATATCCGAGCATCTTGTTAGCCTTTTTTATAGCTTCCCCACATTGTCTAGATGAAGACATTTCTGAGTCAACATAAACTCCTAGGTCTTTTTCATAGTTCCCTTCTTCAATTTCACTATCTCCCATATGATATTTATAATGCACATTTTTATTGCCTGCATGCAATACTTTACACTTTTCTCTATTAAATTTAATTTGCCATGTGTCTGCCCAATTCTGAATGCTGTCTAGATCATTTTGAATGACCTTTGCTGCTTCAACAGTGTTTGCCACTCCTCCTATTTTTGTGTCGTCTGCAAATTTAACGAGTTTTGCTTACTATACCAGAATCTAAATCATTAATGTAGATTAGGAATAGCAGAGGACCTAATACTGATCCCTGTGGTACACCACTGGTTCCCTCGCTCCATTTTGAGGTTTCTCCTCTAATCAGTACTTTCTGTTTTCTACCTGTTAACCACTCCCTAATCCATGTGCATGCATTTCCTTGAATCCCTACTGCGTTCAGTTTGAGAATTAATCTTTTATGCGGGACTTTGACAAAAGCTTTCTGGAAATCTAAATAAACCATGTCGTATGCTTTGCAGTTATCCATTTTCAATGTTGCATCCTCAAAAAAGTCAAGTAGGTTAATTAGACATGATCTCCCTTTCCTAAAACCATGCTGGCTTTCTCCCAGGATATTGTTACCATATAGGTAATTTTCCATTTTGGATCTTATTATAGTTTCCATAAGTTTCCATATAATAGAAGTCAGGCTTACTGGTCTGTAGTTACCTGGTTCGGTTTTGTCTCCTTTTTTGTGGATCGGTATTACGTTTGCAATTTTCCAGTCTGTCGGTACAACCCCTGTGTCAAGAGACTGTTGCATGATCTTGGTTAGCTGTTTGTAAATAACTTCTTTCATTTCATTGAGTACTATTGGGAGGATCTCATCTGGCCCAGGGGATTTGTTTATTTTAAGAGCTCCTAGTCCCTTTAACACTTCTGCCTCTGTTATGCTAAAGTTATTTAAAATTGGATAGGAACAGGTCGACATGTGGGGCATGTTGTCCGTGTCCTCCTTTGTAAAAACTTGTGAAAAGTAATCATTTAATATATTTGCTATTTTTTTTCTTCGTCTATGATTTTGCCATTTGAGTCTCTTAGACATTTAACCTCCTCTTTGAATGTTCTCTTGCTGTTATAATATTGGAAAAACATTTTGGAATTGGTTTTAGCCCCCTTAGCAATATTGATTTCTATCTCTCTCTTGGCCTTTCTAACTTTCTTTTTGACTTGTGTTTGCAGTTCCACGTACTCTTTCTGTGTGCTTTGTTTTTGGTCCCTTTTAAACGCTCTGTAAAGTGCCTTTTTTCACTGAATATTTTTTTTAATTGATCTATTAAACCATTTTGGCTATTTTGTTTTAGATTTAGATTTGTCTACTTTTGGGATGTAATTGTTTTGTGTCTCTAGTACTACATTTTTGAAAAACAGCCATCCTTTTTCTGTGGATGTTTTCTCTATTTTACTCCAATCTACTTCTACTAGTCTCTGTTTCATACCTTCGTAGTTTGCTTTTCTAAAATTGTAAACCTTAGCTTTAGTCATTACTTTTGGGGTTTTAAAAAATATTTCAAATGAGACCATGTTGTGGTCTGAGTTTGCCAATGGCTCTCTGACCTCTGTTTTAGTTATTCTGTCTTCATTATTTGAAAAGACTAAGTCAAGGCATGCCTCCCCTCTAGTCGGTGCCTTGACAAATTGCGTTAGGAAGCAGTCATTTGTCATTTCCACCATTTCAATTTCGTCCCTAGTGCCCCCCAATGGGTTTTCCCATTTTATATGGGGGAAGTTGAAATCCCCCATTAGTATGGCTTCTCCTTTTCTACATGCATTTCGAATGTCATTGTACAACAGATTATTTTGCTCAGCGTCTGAATTTGGTGGTCTATAGCATGCTCCTATTATTATGCCCTTTGAATTTGTGTCCATTATTCTGACCCATATTGATTCTGCATTGTTTTCTTTGTTCTGATTTAACACCTGGGCTTCAAGACTATTTCTTATGTATAGCGCTACCCCTCCGCCTCTTCTGTCCTGCCTGTCTTTCCTATACAATGTGTACCCACCAATATTATATTCGTCTCCATCACTCTCGGATAACCAAGTTTCTGTAACACCTATCACATCGTAGTTACTTGTTAGTGCAGTAGCTTCAAGTTCTAACATTTTGTTTCTGAGACTTCTAGCATTAAGATAAATACATTTAATAGTTGTCTTACCTGAGTTGTTGCCTTTGTTTTGATGTGGTCTCCCTTCTGTTTTTTTGTTTTCTCCAGAATGCAGGAAGATAAACAAACTAAAAAATACTGCAGTGCAAAAAGACGCTGCGGCGCCGTTTACTGTAACACAAAAATAAATAAAGTATTTAAACAACAAAAAAAACACAGAGCAAAATAAAATGATAAACAAAAACAAAATCTCAAACACAAAACAGCCAATACGGGTCAGGCTGGGCAAATGCTGTCACTGATCCTGTATATGTTTTAAATGTTCTTTTCTCCGTTCTCCTCTCGCTCAACCGTACTCTCCACTGTACACCCACCCTGAGTGCAGAGAGCTGCCGGCTTTTATGGAGGTGACCATCTCCCGATTAGCAACAAATTAATCACTTAATTAAGCTCGGAGGATGGTCACCTTCGGCACAAGGTTTTTAAATTATTCCTGGCAGAGGACGAGCACCAATCTCGCCTCTGCCAGAACACATTTTAAAAATAAAAACCAAACAAACATAAATACAAAAACAAATAAATACAAAACAATAACTTGTTCAGGGGCGGAGGGGGAGAACCCGTTCTCACAGTAAACAAATCATAACTGTACAGGGCTCCTTGCCCTGTTACAGTCAGATTGAGGACAACACACAGTTTTGGGTTCAGAGCCACCAAACATCCACAGCTTCCAGCCTCTCATCTACTGTTTGTGTTTACAGAGACCAGCAACATCACTGAGAGATACACCCTGATTGAAGTTCTGAAAACCTGGACTGAAGCTCAGCAGTACTGTAGAGAACACCACACCGACCTCGTCAGTATAAAGGACGCCAGTGAAAATGAAGACCTAGTGAAGAAAGCGCAGGGCACGCCCTTCTGGATAGGCCTGTTCAATGAGCCCTGGAAGTGGTCACACCAGGGGGATAGCTACACATTTCAAACTTGGGCCAGTGGGGACCCAGACAACCGAGGAGGCAATGAGAACTGTGTGGTGATGGGTAGGACTGGTGGATGGTGTGATACTGCCTGCAACTCTCAGTACCCCTTCTTCTGCTGTGTGGGTAAGGATCCCGGCTCGGCCCTTGTTCTCATTTAGTTCAGTGTTTCACCCCAGTTTGTGTTTGTGTGGAGGGGGGTGACAGCTTATCTGTGCAGGAGAGTGGACCCATTCACTCCCTGTAATTGAAATTCCTTCTTGTTGAAAACTGGATTCCACAACAGTCTTGCAGGTTTTCCAAACCAAGCCTGCTGTATTTATAACTTCAGGATTGTAACCGTGTGATCACTGGAAAGCAAGAGGGGCTCCCTGTTTATTAAATGTACACTACAGTTTATAGAGCAAAGATTTTGTATTGGCAGCTTGTACAGGACCAGCTGTTTTACGGCCCAAAGGAGCAGTTCTGCTGTCTAGAGTGTGGGGGCGGTTTCCTGTAAAGCCTTAGAAATCACAAGAGATAAACCTTCAGGTCCCAGTGCAGTGGTGTAGTTGAGCAGGAATGAGCCTTAACACGGATTGAACAGTGAATTGAGTTTTTCTCACATTGATTTGTATGGCTACCCAGTGTTTCCATGACCTTTGTTACTCATGTTATAGTACAAACTACAAGCATATTGTTATATTTATTCTTCCATACAGTTATAGTAGCAGCCTACATTCTTACAAGACCAATAATCTGTGACCTTTAGTTACATTTACTGTGCAAATCTCGTCACTGAAGAACACGTTTTCACTGATCTTTATTGTGCTGTCCCCTCTCCCCAGGCGGCTCCTCTGGTCAGTGTTTCTATGAAGGAACTGAGAAGGCATGGCTGGAAGCTCAGAGCTACTGCAGAAACCAAGGCAGAGACCTGCCCACCATACAAGACCAGGTCAGGGTTAATACGCTGAAAGGTCTTATACTTACAACTAGCAAGAACCATTTCTGGATCGGGCTGTACCATGACAAAGATAACTGGCATTGGTCCAATGGAGATGACGTCATCTACTCTAACTGGGAACCATACCTCTTCTGTGCTTCAGTCAATTCTGATGGAGAGTGGGAGGATTCAGTCTGCAGTGAGAAGAAAGCTTTCATCTGCTACAATGGTGAGTTGAGATTCAATTCCTTTGTTAATGAAACAGCTGGCTGGACTGGGGGTTGAAGCCAGGTCCCCTGGATACTGCCCAGGTCTGTGACAGCTCAGCTCGTAGTGTAATGCTGTACAGTACAGCCTGTATTAACAGCCACTTGGACTAAGCAGTGTAGGGGTAAGATGATGTGTATATCTAGTATATACATTTAATGTATTTGCATTGTTTTCTACTGTTGGTATTTAATGTACTATGCCCTGTATTTAATATATTATGCATTGTTCCTCACTATCTTGTAAAGCGCTTTGTGATCGTTGTCTACTATGAAAGGTGCTATATATTTATGTACAGTATATATATATATATATTGTAGCTTTTCAGGGGAACAAACTAGAGCCAGACCACTGCAGCAAGATCTCATTCAGATGTTTATTGATTCAATGTCAGGACACCACAACACAGCCCCGAGGAGCTCCTAAATAGAGATCCCCCCGAGCCATACTGGCTCACATACACAAGAGCACATTTACATACACACTGACCAATCGCTCAGACCCTGGGTCCTGCGCAAGCAGCTCTCTGGCAGAACCAAACACAAATCACAGTGCAGCAATGTGAACGTGTGGTTTGCAGTGCGCAGTGAAAGGGTGATGCAGGTGATCCAGACAACGACGCAACACAAAGTTCATGGTTCAAGTTCTTTTTATTTTCTGTTCCCACTCTTCTTGACTGTATAAATAATAAATGCTGGCTCTACCCAACTGTGGGTATTGCCCCTCAGCCCCGCCCCCTCCGATAGCTAGTTCAATCACATCTCCTCCAATTCATGAATGAAGCTTTGCAACCCGTACTAGTTCTCCCTGCTCTGGGTGGGTTGTTCAGAGGAGAGAATGGAGGAATTGTTGGACAAATTGTAGGAGGCTGTGTGGTCCAGTGGTTAAAGAAAAGGGCTTGTAACCAGAAGGTCCCCGGTTCAAATCCCACCTCAGCCACTGACGCATTGTGTGACCCTCAGCAAGTCACTTAACATCCTTGTGCTCCGTCTTTCGGGTGAGATGTAGTTGTAAGTGACTCTGCAGCTGATGCTTAATTCACACACCCTAGTCTCTGTAAGTCTCCTTGGATAAATAATAAACAAATAATAATAATAAGTGAGAGAAAGAGATGAAACGAAGCAGAAAGTACAAATAATCTAGGAACAGTGAAGTCGATTTGCCCAGCCTGTTTGTTGTTTGGTGTTTGTGATTTTTGTTTTGGTTAAAACCTTTATTTTGCTCTGTGAGCAGTGTTTTTGTTTAAATTTTTATTTTATTTTTGTTATTTTAAAAAAACGACACACGCTGCGTCTTTTGAAGCGCAGTATTTTTGTCTTTGTTTTCTTCCTGCATCACAGCGACACTGAAGGCACAAGGACCTATTTCTATTTTTTTTTTTGTTTGTTTGTTTTTGTCGTGCTTGTGCATCAGATAGATGGATGAGATAGCTGTTAGCGTCAGGTTACCATGGTAGCTACCTTGCTGGCTATTGAAGCCACAGTGAACGGCCCCATCTTGTGCCACATGATCAGGGTGCCTGGGGCGAATCCTTTAGAATGTTTGTTTTGTATTTTTTCTTTTGCACATTTTCAGTTAATCCGTTTTTTTTGTTGCTTTTGGTCCCTTTTGTATATATGACCTTAATTCCTTTATTTCTTATCCAATTGTTCAAATTTTCTTTTCTATGATCTCTACATGTTGAAGTTTCTTTGTGCACTATCAGATTTGAGCTGGCCATGCTAAAATATTTTTTACAAACAATAAATGTGTTTTTGTTATCTGTATTGAGCTGGCTGAGTCTCAGGCTATTTAATTTATATTATATGGAAGTCTAGTGTGTGTTCGCATTCATTTCATGTATGACATGCACCTGTAACCTTTATAGTTAAAAAGTTATAGCCACAAATATAACAACCGTAAAAAACAGGCAGAAATAGCTTGGACCCTATTAAATCATTTATTGATGTTAAAATTTTAAATGGGGGGGGGGGATACTTTTAAATCATTAAAGCAGACCCCCATCCTGCTGTAAAACTTTTCAGACATTAGTAAACTGAAGAGACTCTCAGGCACTGTTAGAGATGTTGTTTTTCATGACCTTGATAGCTGAGCTGGATGTGGCTCGGGTTCAATCACTGTACAACAGGAGAGCACTGACACTGACTTTGATCTGCTGTTTGTGTTTACAAGAGACCAGCACCATCACTGAGAGATACACCCTCATTCAAGAACTGAAAACCTGGACTGAAGCTCAGCAGTACTGTAGAGAAAACCACGCCGACCTCGTCAGTATAAAGAACGCCAGTGAAAATGAAGACCTAGTGAAGAAAGCGCAGGGCACGCCCTTCTGGATAGGCCTGTTCAATGAGCCCTGGAAGTGGTCACACCAGGGGGATAGCTTCACATTTCACTACTGGAACACTGGGCAACCAGACAATGCGGGAGGCAATCAGAAATGTGTGAGGATGTACAAGAGTGGCACATGGGATGACAAAGACTGCAACTCTCAGTACCCCTTCTTCTGCTATGATGGTAAGGATCCCGGCTCAGTCTGTGTTCTTGTTCAGCTCAGTGTTTGTACCCCAGTCTGTGAGCAGGGACTCAGAGGCCCAGTCCATCTGATCCTACAGTAGCTGTCTGACCCCCAGAGCAGGGCAGGTTGTAGCCTAGACATCTGAAGAACCAGAAACCAGCCCCATCATTAAGAGTGTGTGAGCAGGGAGCAGCTACCCCTCATTGTTACACACAGGAGAGACACGTGCTGTAAAATACATTCTGATTGGGTATTTATTGTATTGATTTAAAAACATTGATCCCTTCAGGATGTCATTGTGAGCATTGCCCTGACAACAGCATACACACAGTTAAATTACACTTAGAAAAATAAATTAGACATCTTTTATCTTGACAACCCCCTCAGACCCTCCTTCAACACGGCTCTCTGAAGGTATGGAGTGTAATCACTTCAGTTTGATTGAAAGTCCACAGCTGAAATGTGACTGTTAATAAATAAAATAATTAAATAATTGATATTTATTCATTATTGAAGGTAAACAGTTCCATTTGATTAGACGCCCACAGCAGAAATGTGACTGTTATGAATTACTGAATTATTTTATTTATTGTAATATATTCATTATTGATTCATTTGTTTCTACAGATGCAACCCCCTCAGACCCTCCTTCAACACGGCTCTCTGAAGGTATGCAGTTAGATCCTGCATTCAGTTGAATTTATTTTATTTATTATTTTTTTATATTTATTGTATTGATTTAAAAACATTGATCCCTTCAGGATGAGTGAGATAGCATGTCATTGTGAGCACTGCCCTGGTGGAGACAAAAGCATAGACACAGTTTCATTACAATATATTAAAACAATACACTTGAAATATAAATGATACTTCTTTCATCCTCACACAGATCTAACCCCCTCAGACCCTCCTTCAACACGACTCTCTGAAGGTATGGAGTGTAAACAGTTCAGTTTGATTGAAAACCTACAGCTGAAATGTGACTGTAATAAATTACTGAATTATTTTATTTATTATAATTTATTCATTATTGATTCATTTGTTTCTACAGATGCAACCCCCTCAGACCCTCCTTCAACACGGCTCTCTGAAGGTATGGAGTTAGATCCTGCATTCAGTTGAATTTATTTTATTTATTATAATTTATTCATTATTGATTCATTTGTTTCTACAGATCCAACCCCCTCAGACTCTCCTTCAACACGACTCTCTGAAGGTATGGAGTTAGATCCTGCATTCAGTTGAATTTATTTTATTTATTATAATTTATTCATTATTGATTCATTTGTTTTTACAGATCCAACCCCCTCAGACTCTCCTTCAACACGACTCTCTGAAGGTAAACAGTTCCGTTTGATTAGACGCCCACAGCAGAAATGTGACTGTTATGAATTACTGAATTATTTTATTTATTGTAATATATTCATTATTGATTCATCTGTTTCTACAGATCCAACCCCCTCAGACCCTCCTTCAACACGACTCTCTGAAGGTAAACAGTTCCATTTGATTAGACGCCCACAGCAGAAATGTGACTGTTATGAATTACTGAATTATTTTATTTATTGTAATATATTCATTATTGATTCATCTGTTTCTACAGATCCAACCCCCTCAGACCCTCCTTCAACACGACTCTCTGAAGGTAAACAGTTCCGTTTGATTAGACGCCCACAGCAGAAATGTGACTGTTATGAATTACTGAATTATTTTATTTATTGTAATATATTCATTATTGATTCATCTGTTTCTACAGATCCAACCCCCTCAGACCCTCCTTCAACACGACTCTCTGAAGGTAAACAGTTCCATTTGATTAGACGCCCACAGCAGAAATGTGACTGTTATGAATTACTGAATTATTTTATTTATTGTAATATATTCATTATTGATTCATCTGTTTCTACAGATCTAACCCCCTCAGACCCTCCTTCAACACGGCTCTCTGAAGATGGAGGAGAACAATCCCAGCAGCTTTCCACGATGGACGGCACCTCTCCTCGAGCCAGCTCCCCTTCACACTCCAGCTCCTGGCTCCCTGGCACTTCACCTGCAGGAACAGGTGGGCACCGTGCCATAGGGTGCAGTGAAACGGCTTGCCTGAGTAGAGTAACTCCTCCTCTACTGGGAATATATATAAATTATCATCTGCTTTCACAGACCCTGATTAGCACTATGCTTGGACTGCCAGACCTGAGGTAACATTAGGTACTGCAAGATTAGTGCTGGTTGGGGTCTGTGAAGCCAACTGATTATTTGATAAATCATGTTACCAGCTGCAATAGAGATGAGAAATCACATCAGTGATAATATTGCCCTGATCATCTGAACCACACTGCTGTCATAAAGAAATGCAGGCTGATGCAGCTGTAGAAGCACAATTTAAATATTACTGCAAACACCAACCCAACACTCATGAACGGCACATGAATAGCACACGTACAAAACCAGATCACAGTTAATGAAATGATTATTATTATTATTATTATTATTATCACCAGGCACTCCAGTCCCTGAGGGTCTCCACCTGATCTCTGACAGAATGGTCTGGCCGGAGGCTTGGCGGTACTGCAAGGATCACTACACTGACCTAGTGAACCTCACAAGCCTGGCTGCACAGAACAGAGTGTCGGAGCTCGTCAGGAACAGCACTGCGTCGCAATTCTGGATCGGCCTGCACAGAAGCATTGTGTATGATAACTGGTACTGGGTGGCTGGTGAGGATAACAAGGGGCCTGTAAACTACACTAACTGGGCCCCTGGGGAGCCCAACAATCCTTACTATGAGCACTGTGGGGAGATGGTGCTGAAGGAGGATGGGGGGGCTGAGTGGAATGATCTGTGCTGTTATGAAAAGCTCCCCTTTATCTGTTTCAAAGATTAACAACACCCCTAAAAGGGTGTACAGCAGTGGTTCTAAATCTGTAGTTGGGACCCCTTTTAAGGTCACTTTAGTCTGAAAAAAACCCATTTACTAATAAATTGACAGAGTGACAGAGTTTGCAATGCCATGTCTGCTCTCTATAAAGAGCTGCTGCAATGCACTGCAGCCATTGCAGATGGTAGGTCTGCTTGTGATGTGGTCGCTTGAAACCTTCCTGTGAACCCCCAGGGTTCCCAACCCCCAGTCTGAGAACCACTGTCTCCATAGAACCCAGAGCTTTACTATAGGAGTAATACACCAAAATACTATAGAAGAAAATGCTATGTAGCAATCTTTAATGATATACCTTATTCTGATATTTCATTGTGCTTGTTTAATATCCTATTGTGTGTGTTCTGTGTGATTCTCTATTGTTTCAACTAAGAGCATTATCTGCCGTGCTTACTAACTATTCCAGCAAAATGCTTCCTGAAAAGACTCCTCAAGGCTGATTGTAATGAAGTGAGGTGGGGAAGCATAATAGTGTTGCACAGTCTTCAGTGCTTCTCCTAAGGGCTTCAGTGCCCAGTGCAACGCTAACATGCTTCCCCACCTCACTTCCTCACAGTCAGCTTTGAGGAGTCTTTTCAGAAGCTGCTTCACTTGTTTTTTTAGTTCAGGATCCTCAGCTGTTTAAAATGCAGCGTGTAGATAAACTGCTGCATCCTGGTACCTTTGCTGTAGGTCACTTGGTCTGATTGAGGACGCAGCAGCAGCTTGGTTTAAATCATTAGTATCTATAACGTTGACTATGAAATATCTACTTTCCAAATTGAAGTATAAAACACAAGCAAAAGAAAGGGACCAGTGATAATATTGCTGGGGTTAGTAAGCTTTAAGAAAATGGATTTTAACCCTTGGTTAGCAGTCCTTTAATTCAGAATGGGATAACTTGCCATGTTTATTCTTCCTATTTTTTAAAGCTTTTTTCTATTAAAAATAAAAATGTTTTAAATATTTAAGTAGTTTTTCTGTATTTAATAAAGTGTGTCTGTAGTCAGGCCTGTGTGATGTCATCAGCACTAGTATCACAAACACTCCACTTGGAAAAGAAAAGAAACTCTTTTCTGTCCCTTGTTTGCACTCCTGTGTTGCTTCCCTGAGCTGCAGCAGAGCGGTCGTTCATACCCCCCTGCTGCTGCAGGTAGTCTCAGCAGCGTGCCTGTTTAGTGCACACTAGAGTGACACAAATAGTGGCCAGAAAGCTTCAAGGAGGGAGGAAGCTTGTGTGCCTGCAGACTAAACTACCTGCCTCTGGGGAATGCAAACAAACTGGACAGCCAACAGGGCCTGGTTTCTGATGAAGCAGATTGCAGCTCATGCTAATCTGATGAGGAATGTAGTAAAGAGACACACTGTAATTCTATTTTAATATGATGCTACATCTTTCAATATATTGAGTAAGTCCTGCCTCACTCTTTATATTCTACATTTCTGAGTGTATCTGCCATTATAAAATGAATAAAGAGTTGAACTTCAGTTTGAACCCTCAGTCTTTTTTTTTCCTGATTTCTCTAAATATAACAAATATCACTAACACCTTCTCAAAACGTTTTAATCATCCAGAAATACAAATGAATCCACTGTTACACAGAAGACAGCCTAAACACAAGAACTTCAGGGTTATTCTGCCACCTACTGTTTCCAGCGAGGTATTGCAGGAGAGGTGAGGCTATATAGCAACTATATTATAGGGGAGAGGCTAGAACTTTGTTCTGCATATTTCAATGATTTATTCAGTATAAATGAATTGGTTTGTTTTTAAAATAATCATGTACAACGCACACAAGTCTATACTGTTTAAAATGATAAAAACACACAGCATAATAGAACAATGACAGTAACCATGCAATGTATGTAAAGTCTTAACCCTGTAGATCTTATAATTACAGAGAGTCCAGCACAGTTTCATACAGAAGGCATCAGATTTGGGGGGGGAGGTTGGAGTTCTTTCAAACCAGGATTGGCTGGGAGCAAAATCAACTTGTGTTCTCTTCCAATCAGACGCTGCATTTTAGAATTTAAAAATAATTTCATTTGGAAAACAACAGCGACAATAGAGAGAAGTGTAAGGTACTGCACGCAGGCAATACAAATGTGCATTAGAAATATCATATGGGAGACACTGAAATTGAAAAGGGAATCTATGAAAAAGATCTAGGAGTTTATGTTGACTCAGAAATGTCTTCATCTAGACAATGAGGGGAAACTATAAAAAAGGCCAACAAGATGCTCGGATATATTGTGAAAAGTGTTGAATTTAAATCAAGGGAAGTAATGTTAAAACTTTACAATGCATTAGTAAGACCTCACCTAGAATATTGTGTTCAGTTCTGGTCACCTCACTACAAAAAGGATATTGCTGCTCTAGAAAGAGTGCAAAGAAGAGCAACCAGAATTATCCCGGGTTTAAAAGGCATGTCGTATGCAGACAGGCTAAAAGAATTGAATCTATTCAGTCTTGAACAAAGAAGACTACGCGGTGATCTGATTGAAGCATTCAAAATTCTAAAAGGTATTGACAATGTCGACCCAAGGGACTTTTTCAACTTTTTAACACAGAGAATTGTGAGGGCCTGGAACCAACTCCCCAGTAATGTTGTTGAAGCTGACACCCTGGGATCCTTCAAGAAGCTGCTTGATGAGAATCTGGGATCAATAAGCTACTAACAACCAAACAAGCAAGATGGGCTGAATGGCCTCCTCTCGTTTGTAAACTTTCTTATGTTCTTAACAACAACAACAACATGGAGCCTTTCAGCTAATCTAAGGGGTCACGACTCTGTGGAGTTTCACATTGGGGTTCTGGGACACACTGGGTGTGATCTTTGTGATCTAAGTTAAGATGTGAGTGGAACTAAACAGCTCAGCCTTGTTCAGCTCTGAAACTACGGAACTCCAAAAAGACCAATGTTTCCTCATTTCACAAGAGGTGTTGAAGTGCTGTACATTATGTCAGCAGGCTTCAAATGACTCAAAAGTCATATAACTTGTTCTGTGCATTTGGGATTTTTAAAAATGAAACTGTTTCAAAACATGTGTTATTTTCTTTGTTATTTATATTGACCAAGATAAATAGCATCTCATTCTTTAAATCTTGAATCCAATCTTTAAAACATCAGTATCTGTAGTTCTGAATATCTTACCATTCTTTAAATAAGTGATTAGGTATAATATACATTATTTATTTATTTATTTATTTCTAAGCAGACACCCTTATCCAGAGTGACTTACAATTGTTACTAAATATCACAGTACAAAGAATCACATTAGAATATCACATTATAAAAGATCACATTACAGAATATCACATTACAGATAAGAGCAGTTATAAAGTACAATAAAATCAATAGCAAATGAGATCAAATAAGAGCAGAATAAAGAACACAGTAAGTAATTACATTTAAGAGCGAGTTCAACTAAGAGCAGTTAACTTATAGTAAAAATAATACCTTGAGTCAGTAAAGTCCAGTAAAAGGACAGTAAGTACGATAAATGGATAAGAATGATTTCCAATAAAAGCAATTACAAAAAAAACTTTAATATGGATACCTATAAGAGTAAAATCAAGTACAAGATACAGGAAATGCTTATAATTAAGAGCAGTAGTAGAACACAGCTAGGTATGGAGCAGTTCAGTGCAAGTACAAGCTGATGCAAGTACTGGAACAACTGGGAGCCATCTAGTCCAGTATAGCTGAGAGCTGTGAGGTTTACAGATGCTGTCTGAACAGGTGTGTCTTGAGGAGGCGCCGGAAGGTGGTCAGTGACTGAGCAGTTCTGATATCCGTGGGCAGGTCGATCCACCACTGAGGGGCAAGGGAGTGGGCTCTGGAAGAGGGGGAGCGGAGTGGGGTACAGATAATCTGCCCAGTGGTGGAGGAGCGGAGGGGGGGGGGTGTAGGGAGAAATGATAGTCTGGAGATAGGAGGGAGCAGAAAGGTCAAGGCAGTGATAGGCGAGATTTGAATTGGATGCGAGCAGCGATAGGGAGTTAGTGCAGAGAGCAGAGCAGCGGTGTAGCGTGGGAGAAACAAGGAAGGGAAAAGACAAGGCGAGCAGCAGAGATTTGGATGAGCAGGAGTGGACAGATGGCAGAGGCAGGGAGGCCAGCCATGAGGGAGTTGCGGTAATTAAGGCGGGACAGTACCAGGGCCTGAACTAGGAGCTGTGTGCAGTAATCGTGAGGAAGGGGTGAATTCTGTGACAGGAGGGTGCCAGAGTAGAGATGTGCTGAGAGTAGGAGAGGAAGGGGTTGAGGGTGAAACCGAGGTTCTTGGTGGATGGGGAGGGAGAGAGGGTGAGGGATTCAAGAGGAATAGAGATAGAGAGATCAGCGATGGGGGAGGAAGAGGGGGAAGAAAAGGAGGTCTGATTTGAAGAGGTTGTTTTTGTGATGATGCGAGCGCATCCAGGAGGAAATGTCGAAGTCAGAGTGGGGATAGGAGAGGAAGATCTGGGCATCAAAAGCATATAAATTATACAAGAAGCCATGGGAAGAGATGAGCGGATCCAGCGATATTTCATATTACAAGAATATAAGAAAGGTTACAAGGTTCTGTTCTGAATGCCCCTTTATCTAATCTCCATTTGTGACCCCTGGTCCTTATTTCTTTTTTCAATTTGAAAAAGTCCCCTGGTATTTAAATTCTACACTTTTCACAATATATCTGAGCATTTTGTTGGCCTTTTTTTAGTTCCCCCTCATTGTCTAGATGTAGACATTTCTGAGTCAACAATAACTCCTAGGTCTTTTTCATAGATTCCTTCTTCAATTTCAGTATCTCCCATACGTTATGTATAATGCACATTTTTATTTCTATTTTAAATGTAATTTGCCATGTCTGCCCAGTTCTGAATGTGGTCTAGATCAGCATTCAGAACAGATCAGCATTCAAAATAGGGCAGCGTGTGGCGTAGTGGTTAGGGCTTTGGACTCTTGACCGGAGGGTCGTGGGTTCAATCCCAGGTGGGGGACACTGCTGCTGTACTCTTGAGCAAGGTACTTTACCTAGATTGCTCCAGTAAAAACCTAGCTGTATAAATAAGTAATTGTATATAAAAATAATGTATAAAATATAATGTAATTGTATGTAAAAAATAATGTGATATTTTGTAACAATTGTAAGCTGCCCTGGATAAGGGCATTTGCTAAGAAATAAATAACAATAGATCATTTTGAATGACCTTTGCTGCTGCAACAATGTTTGTCATTCCTATTTTTGCGTCTGGCAACAATGAGAACACATTTCAATTACAGAGCAATGACAAGTATTATACATTTACCTGGTTCGATTTTGTCTCCCTTTTTTTACAAAAGCCAGTAACAAAGGTCCTAAAGACCGCCAATAATGTCAAAGAAACTACAACTTTTTTCCCCCTTGTTGGCTACATTGGTATCATTTTAAAAAACTTCATGATTAGGTTAGTTGTCACATAACTTCTTTTCCTTCAGTTTGCACTGCCAAAAAGAAATCCTCTTCCCCAGCCCCTCCCCCCTATCCTGTGGCTGCAGTCAGCCCGGGTGCTACGTCACGACACGCAGGCTCCAGCATTGAGAGCCAGCAGGCAGCAATGCTATAACTACTCAGAGAGGCTGAGCACAAGCACTGAAACATGAATACAGCACGCTTTAAAATATACGTGTAGCTAAATAGAGCACTGTCATGAGCTGAGGTCTATGCATTGTTTGACACTGTTGTGTATTATTAAATGGTTAGTCAGTGCGCATACGGTTTCATTGTAGGCAACTGGCAAGTCTCGTTTACAAGAACTCGCATTACACACATGTTGTCAATGTTCGTTTAGTTGGTTGCAATGCACTCGTTTATTTGGTATAAATGACTTGTTTAAACTTCATTAAACTCACATATTTCAAGACTACTGATTGGGAGGAATTTTATTTCGAACCCGTACTGGGCAAGATGTCACCGATTGTAAAATACTGCAGAAAGACAGCCAGGAATAAAATTATTATTATTATTATTAAGTGGGATTTGAACCGGGGACCTTCTGGTTACAAGCCCTTTTCTTTAACCTCTGCACCACACAGTCTCCAGTGACACAGAGAGCACTGAGTGACTCTCATACCTGCAGCCCAGCATGGGGGAGAGGCGCAGAGAGCCCTGAGTGACTCACATACCTGCAGACCAGCATGGGGGAGAGGCACAGAGAGCCCTGAGTGACTCTCATACCTGCAGACCAGCATGGGGGAGAGGCACAGAGAGCACTGAGTGACTCTCATACCTGCAGACCAGCATGGGGGAGAGGCACAGAGAACCGAGTGACTCTCATACCTGCAGACCAGCATGGGGGAGAGGCACAGAGAGCCCTGAGTGACTCTCATACCTGCAGACCAGCATGGGGGAGAGGCACAGAGAGCCCTGAGTGACTCTCATACCTGCAGACCAGCATGGGGGAGAGGCACAGAGAGCCCTGAGTGACTCTCATACCTGCAGACCAGCATGGGGGAGAGGCACAGAGAGCACTGAGTGACTCTCATACCTGCAGACCAGCATGGGGGAGAGGCACAGAGAGCCCTGAGTGACTCTCATAGCTGCAGACCAGCATGGTGTAGAGGGGAGCTGGATGGAGTTGTATCTTCAGAGGTGATTCAAAATAAAGAAAATATATGAACTGCACCAATCATGCTGTGTTTGTATAAGCAAGCCTGAAATATACTTTGCACTGGTTTGTTTTTTTAGGTCTTTAACTGAGCTGCTCACATTGCAGTAGTTAAAACATCTGATTTGTTTGCGAGGGCTGCAGCGCACACCTGTTGTTATTGTAGATACAAACTAGAGAGATTTGAATGTCTCCATGGCAACAGGGTTCCAGTGGCAGGTCATCGGCTGTGCGTGTTGGTACCTCCAGAATAATAAATATTGAAGTGGGGTACAAAGAGAGCCCAATCCTCCAACCCCTTCACTAAATATCTCAGGGTCCCTGAAGAGGTCATCGAGCCTGCCAGGACTGGTACAGCAGTCAGTGTGATTCCTGTCTGACAGTCACCATGGCAACTAGCAAGGGGAACAGTGACACCCCCAAGCACCCAAACCAGCAATACTATATATAAAAACTGTCTAAACCATGTTGTGACACTGTGTAATATAATACACTATGAATATTGAAACACAGGGCACATACCTCTATACATAATATCATATACATATTGCTTTTTAAAATGGGAGTGACAGTCACTGTGTAAAGTATGAAGTCATTGGCTGTGCTGTTTGTCTCCACCCATCATACTCAGTATATCATATCATGTCTGAACTGAGCGTCATCTTGTCAGCGCGTTTCCAGCCGGGGAGGAGAACACTTTGGCACTGCTTTGAGTGTAAGGTAAGACTTTCCTAAAACACGATCCAGATGTACTTGTTTATACTCTATTTAATTAAATTCCAATACATTTTTTCTGACACGGCTGTATATGAAATACATAAGAGATATTCTGGAATATGTTCATTATATCCTTGATTTAGTTTTAAAATGCAAACATTGATAACATATATGATGATGATGATTATTATTATATTTTCAATTATTATTAGTATTGCTACTAAGATGTTTTGCTTTATTATTCTTATTTTGTATTTCTACTGTTATTGCTGATTGTGATAATGCTGCTGTATATATCTCACGCTGTCTTATTCTCAAAGTTTAACTTTAAGACCTTTTCAAAGCTTGTTTGTGGGGTTAAATGGAATTTGATGTTCATGTATTTATTATTCTCTCATCGATACACACTTTGTATAGGAAATACATTGAACAGCAAGTGATTATATGCGCAGGTATTATTTTAAAAAGACATCTATACAACTCTGTTCAATTAAAAGCACAAAAGGCTTTAGTTTGAACGCAGGGGAACCGCCCTACTTTGCATAACTCCTGCTGCAACCCCTGCTCGGTCTAGCTAAGGAAACATTCACATTGCTTTAATACCCCCTCAAACAAATGAGATGCTTTCAACACTGCACCCCGCCAGCCTGGGTAAGCACTTCATTGCTGGGTCTTGATGCAAATACAGGAAGTGCATGTTACAGGTGCAACAGCAGCAGGATAGCAGGACCCAGGGGAATCCTTTTACTCCTTCTACCCAATTGTTTAATTGTTGCCAATTTATTATACAATTATATAAATGAGCTATTTCTAGCAAACGGGATTGAACGCTGCACGAGACTAGGACGCGGTTGTGGTTTGCTTCGGTGGAAAGGAAAGGAAAGGAATGAATTCTCACGTTCTGCTAAGACTGGGCAAGGCTGGGCAGAGAATGACGTCTAGGTCACATAACCACGTTTTGCCTGAGTGACCTCGAATTATTATCTTTTCATTACATGGTTTCTTTTAGTGTTTCTTGATTGTGTTTTATATACACACACACACACACACACACACACACACACACACACACACACACACACACTGACACACACACACTGACACACACACACACACACACACACACACACACGCACACACACACACACACACCACACACACACACACACACACACACACACACACACACACACACACACACACACACAGTTGTAGTCAAAAGTTGACATACCCCAAAGGAAATTTATAATTTCTAGAAATTTTTGGAAAACAAAGACCTTTAGGAACAATCTTTTGCAGTAAAAGTTTTGCTTTTGTGGATGAGGGGAAAAAAAAGTTAAAAGAAATAGATGTCTACAATTATTTATTTCAGCAATTTCTTTTTGCAAAACTCCAAAAATGCTAATTCAAAGGTATGCATACCCTTTGATGCTATGACAGTATTGTACAAGGTGCTATACATTCAATATGATAAGAACCTAATTCTAGAAAAGTTTAGAAAAGGAATCCACTTTTTATTTTCATTTATTGGTACAATAATACCCGAAAATAAATTGTAACTGCAATTGGTACCAATAAGCACTGTAATATTTGTTCAAGTTTATCTTTTATGAAAAGTTATTTTATTGAGGTACATTAAATGCATTATTTTTACTTGAAATGTATTTAAAAATCTTGGCAGAAACCAAATAAAGTGTTAATAACAGTAAGTTTATTTAGTGAAGTATTCTTGCCTTCTGTTTGTGTTTTTAAATAACTTCAGCTGCTGTGTTTATTCACTATGAAGATAATACTTCAGATTGTTTCACTGCAATATTAGTTGTCTGTGTCACAGCTGTGTGTTTGCAGTGGGGTTTGTTGTGTTAGTGTTATTTAGAGTAAAAACGTCACTCTAATTCTAATTAACAGTGGTTTCTGCTGCTGTAATAATAACGTCAGATATTTTTAATCACTGAAAACATATTCTGTATACAGGTGGAGATATAGTCAATACAATAACTACTAATGAGATCTGTTAATTGTATAGGGGGGATGACTGGATTCAATCATATGACTGTCTTACAAAGCTTACTGTGTTGAAGCTTGCGAGAGTAATCGAAGCTCAAAGTTAAAATGAATTTCAGCAGGAGTTGCAAGGAGTTCTAAACTTACGTCATCAGCTAAAAGGATGTCCTGCGCATGGGCAAGTCATCCAGTTAGGGTTAGGGTTATAAAAGGATGTCCTGCGCATGGGCAAGTCATCCAGTTAGGGTTAGGGTTATAAAAGGATGTCCTGCGCATGGGCAAGTCATCCAGTTAGGGTTAGGGTTATAAAAGGATGTCCTGCGCATGGGCAAGTCATCCAGTTAGGGTTAGGGTTATAAAAGCATGTCCTGCGCATGGGCAAGTCATCCAGTTAGGGTTAGGGTTATAATTCGGATTTCACGGACATTTCGCGCACCTGTTTAAACATTAAATACACCTAATATTTTAGAGCACTACAACAGCCTGCACATAGTGGTACTTGCTTCCTTACTAAAACAGAGTGCTGTCATTTGTTAAAAGGCAAGCATGCAACATCTCCCAGCAGGTGCTGCCGACATTCTCTGTCTGGTGTGGATTTGAACATACATTGAGACTGCACGTCTGCATCCACTGAATTGATTGGAAGTGTACGGCAAAGCTTTGCCAAGTTATACAGATGTGGAAATCGATTAGAAACAGCCCAAAAACTCGGTTACCCAAAGGTATCTGGCATTCTTTAATAAAGTCAATGTATGCAGCACGCTCGTTGTCATGTTATTTGTCCCATCCAGGAATCTATTTAATCAGTAACGAGTCAAAATAAAGAAAACGCGCCTATTCGGGTCTAAAATCCTAACTGCGTTTCAAAAGTAAACAGCATGCTGTTTGAAGCGAGGTGGCTGTGCTTGATTGGACCCGTAGTGCTGATTAAACTTGGATATAACCGACAGGAATACTTTTTTTGTCTGCGTTGACTTTCCAGTTTGTTTTCTGAAAGCTGTTTGTTTTAGGCTCTGTTCAGCAGCCTTTTGTTTAATGTGGGATTCTGAAGTTCTAGCCATCGATCGTATTTTCTTTACGTCACATTACAAGATGTGCAAAACAATTCCCTCCATCTGCATGTACAGTTTCTTTGGGGAATGTCTCGACACGATCCTCAGCCCAAATATACTTTGCTTGTTTAGCTTTGTCGCCCATTTTTGGTATTTTACGTCTAATGCTGAAAACTAGATTTTAGCAACCTGAATGAAAACAATGCGGCACTGCCTGTGTCCCTCCTGCTCCGCACAGTACAGCAGGTCACAGAAAAGCCAGTACAGACTCACCGACAGGCTGATTAAAACATTGTCATCATCTGAACAGTGAACAAGAATGCTAACCGCTTTGTAGTATTTCTGTTTTTTAATTATATTTTTCTGTTTGTTTTTGCCTAAGTGCAATTATTATTATTATTATTATTATTATTATTATTATTATTATTATTATTATTATTAATAATAATAATTACTTAGCAGACGCCCTTATCCAGGGCGACTTAGGATTGATATCTCCGGTCAAGAGTCCAGAGTCCTAACCACTACTCCACACTGCTGGTCTCCACACTGCAATGCACACGGGAAGGCGAAGGAATACAAAAAAACGCCTATCTACAAAAGAGAGACACAGTTTGCGTCGTTTGCGTTGTGCAGTAGTTCACGAGGTTCCTTCCTCCCCTCACCATCTGAGTGTCCCGATTTTTCACTCTTGCTGTCTGGTCACCCTGTGTGGACCGCTCCATTTTGTTTTCTGAAAATCCCCTTTGTTACAGTCACGCACAACGTCACTTTTACTTCTTATTCTCTTAAACTTTATATTTGATCGATGGATATCAATGTAGAATTAAATCCATTTTATATATATATATAATCTCCTCCCATTCAAATCATCAAACATTACTGCAATCTACCCGATATGGATAGGGTAGCAGTGTGGAGTTGTGGTCAGGGCTCTGGACTCTTGACCGGAGGGTCGTGGGTTCAATCCCAGGTGGGGGGGCACTGCTGCTGTACCCTTGAGCAAGGTACTTTACCTAGATTGCTCCAGTAAAAACCCAGCAGTATAAATGGGGAATTGTATGTAAAAATAAAGTGCTATCTTGTAACAATTATAAGTCGCCGTGGGTAAGGTCGTCAGCTAAGAAATAAATAATAATAATAATACTAATTAGAATCTCGATTACTGGCTAGCCAAACCCCTTGACAGCCAAACCAGCGAAAACCGAAATGTCCTTGTCCAGGGCAACTTACAATTGTTACAAAATATCACATTATACAGATATCACATAATTTTTTACATACAATTACCCATTTATACAGTTGGGTCTATACTGGAGCAATCTAGGTAAAGTACCTTGCTCAAGGGTACAGCAGCAGTGTCCACCACCTGGGATTGAACCCACGACCCTCCAGAGCCCTAACCACTACTCTACACTGCTGACTATGTTGGCAGATAGCACACACATGCGTTCTGTAAATATCCATCCTTATGCAGTGCAGATGGGTCTCTCCTCTGCAGAGCTGTCCATCTTAATGATGGCTGTCTGTGGTTGCTTGTGTTGCCTTGTCCCTTCCACTGCTTGTAAGGAGGTGGGAGGGGATGCAGTGTTAGGATTAAAAACCCAAACATCGCATTTCTCTACTTCTGTCATTAATATAAACCCTAACTGATGCATTTTTAGGGATCTTTTTTTTTTTTTTTTTTTTTTGCAAATTTTAGCAATTTACTGATTTAATTTTTATATTTATTAATATGACGTTTTCATGTTTCACGTCATTCAAATCCTTTTTTTATTTTAAGCATGCAATCGTGTTGAGGTGTATTTACAGATATTGTAGTGTACGGGTCGTGTGCGCATGCGCAGTAACCACTTCAGAGACTTGTTTGTCGTTCCACGAACACAGCTGCGTTTATTTAATAAACTTTTGAACAGAAACCCAAAGACAGACCGAACCCAAACTCTGGTCAGGACAGGTAAGCGTGTTTCCTGACAAACACAAGTACTGTGACTATTTGTAGCGCACAGATTTCCACTGCCAGTTCACCTCTCCTTACAGTCCCCAAACAGACCTATTTATACAGCTGGGTAATCAGTTAATGAACGAATTCCAACTGAACAATCGCACACCATTACCTCTAATTCAAGACTGTGACCTTGTTAAACCCACATGCTTTATTCAAACACTGACATCTAGTGGACATGTCTGTCATTACAGTTTTATAAACCCCTGTCAGCAGCGTGTAGGTACTATATAATACTGCAATGCCAGGATGCTTTACATTTGCATATAGGCTACGCATATTTGAACTCTTATCCTTGCATTCTGAGAAGTGAGTGTAGTTCTGTAATGTGCTGTTTCTATTTTCTACACTGCAGCATCATGCTCAGGCATGACGATGCAAGCTCGCAATTAAGAGCTTCTCATTTCGGTGACCCACAGTGTTTTCTGTGTTTTAGGACGTGGGTTGTTTGCATTGTTACTGAATATTTTCCTTTTGCTAAATTTTAAAATGTGAAAATACACCTATCCTTTACCTTATCTGACCACTTCCAATTTTACAAACACATCCTATTGAAGGTTCTAATGAATGTGATTAAAAGTGAGGCATCAGTTAAATACCTCTTATTTTGCATCACCTATAAGGATGTTTAAAAGTACTACAGGGGCAAAGAATTCACAAATAAATAACAGCTAGAGCACAACGTCACAGTCATGTGAACACATGGGGAAAGTGAGATGTCTGAACTGTCCTGTTTGTAATGATTAAGTGCACGTGTTGCTTGTTATAACACACAAGCTATTGTACAGAAAAGCCAGTCCGGAGCCACTCGAAGCTTAACCTGCATTGAGGTGATTCACAGAAAGTCTTCTGTTTCTAATGCAGAGTCTGCTGTGATGGGGGAGAGAGGGCTGCTCATCCTTCTGCTTGCAGGTGAGTTTCCTTTATTTCTGCTTTTCTCTCTGTTTGCTTTGATATTGTCCACATTCCCTCTCAGAGAAGATCATGCGGTTCTTAAAGCTGCAGTGTCCCTCAATCATGTTCAATCTAAACTAACGTGTGATTCCTGGGTGTGTGTTCACTGCACTGCTCCACTTCTACAGAGCAGACCTTGTTGCTGTTGTATCTGCTCAGCTCAGCACAAGGTACTGATCAGTAATGTGGGAGGTATACGGAGGCTGCCTGTTGTCACACTTATTTTTTTTAGCTATTAGGAGTATCAGAATCTGGTTTCATTCCTAAGTGTAGTTTAGCAAAGGTTATTCTACAGCTTTTCAAGATACCTTAATGTGGGATGAACCTACAGAGGCTGCCTGTGTGTCCAGAGTTATTATCAGAATCTGGGGTATATTGAGGCCGTCTCTCTGTCTGTGTTACACATTATTTATCTAGAGAGGTTCTTATTCCTCTTGTGTTTGACCTGTCTGACTATCAGCTACACTGTCACATGTCAATGTGTTTTTGGAATATAATTAAATACAAATAAATTGTATTTTGTTTTAAAAGTCTTTACTTCCTCTGTTGGGACAGAACGTTTCTGCGAATAAGCTTTATAAGATGTTATCCTGTCTCAGTCAGTTTAATCTTTCACTCCGCTAGCTAGCCGTATTTTCAAAAATGTTTTTTTTTTTTTATTAGGGTTTTGTGTGCCCGCTGACAATCAGATTAGAAAACACGTGTTTGTGAAAACTCTGAAGAGCTGGTCTGAAGCTCAGAGCTACTGTAGAGAGAAGCACACAGACCTGGCCACTGTGCGCAGCCAGGAAGAAACACAGCAGCTCTTAAATATTGCAGGAGCTTCTCTCATTACTGAGGCCTGGATCGGGCTGTATCGTGATGGCACACAGAACTGGCAGTGGTCTAACAGTGAAGATGTCATCTATAACTGGACAGCAAAGCTCTTCTGTGCTTCAATCAATTCAGTGGGACGGTGGGAGGACAGAGTCTGCTTTGAGAAGAACGCTTTCATGTGCTACAACGGTAAAGATGTAACTTTTGTTCAGGTGGGGAGGGGAAAGGAGAAGATGGACTGGAGAATAGCTTCTGAGAGCGGTAGTGGTCTAAATCAGAGGGTAGCTTGGATCTCTTCCATCGCCGTTCAGCAGTGTGCAGCTCGTTTACAGGATGAGCAGAGTGTAGAGGCTAGCCAGGGCAGGGGAGGGGAGGAGAGGAGCGAGCAGGGCGGGAGACGACAGGACAGAAGGAGTCAAGAGTTGCAGTGGAAGAAGAAAAAAGCGTCATAGTGGCAGAGTCTACTGAAAGCTGGGAGTCAATAGGGGGTAGATAGGGAGAGAGCGGAGGAAGTAAAGGTGGTTGAGGAAAGGGAGCAGAGATTGCGGTGCAAGGAGAACGGGGGTAGTGGATTGGAGAGAGGGTAGAAGTGAAAAGATGATGTGGTCTGAGTCCCACACTGCTGCCCCCCCTCTCAACTTTCACACCTTTGACCTTTGCTCTTAACTCTTGGATTACGGGCGCTGTCTCCTCTTCCTACTCGCTTCTTCCAATCCATTGCTCCGCTCTTCTTCTTTTTATCTCGTCTCTCTCATCAACACCTCCCTGCTCTCTGACTCCTTTCCCTCAGCCTTCAAAACTGCTCGTGTCACCCCCATTCTAAACCTTCTCTTGACCCTTCCTCTGCCCAGAACTATCACCCGCTCTCCTGTATTGCCCTGTAATACCTTTAAGTCACTTTGGATAAAGGAGTCTGCCAAATAAATCATAGCAATAAAGAATTAAAATAATTTTGCCCTTGGTTTTAAATTAACACAAAATGTTCTTGACTGTGGACAAGAGACAGCTTATATTAAATGACTAATTTTGAGGGTGTGTTTTGGGTTCAGAGCCACCACAGATCATAGCCTCTCATCTTCTATTTGTGTTTACAGAGACCAGCACCATCACTGAGAGATACACCCTGATTGAAGAACTGAAAAACTGGACTGAAGCTCAGCAGTACTGTAGAGAACACCACACCGACCTCGTCAGTATAAAGAACACCAGTGAAAATGAAGACCTAGTGAAGAAAGCACAGGGCAAGCCCTTCTGGATAGGCCTGTTTAATGAGCCCTGGAAGTGGTCACACCAGGGGGATAACTACACATTTCACTACTGGAGCAATGAGCAACCAGACAATTGGGGAGGCAATGAGAACTGTGTGGAGATCATGAAGAGCGGTGAATGGAATGACTGTGGCTGCATCTCTCAGTTCCCTTTCTTCTGCTATGATGGTAAGGATCCCGGCTCAGTCTGTGTTCTTGTTCAGCTCAGTGTTTGTACCCCAGTCTGTGAGCAGGGACTCAGAGGCCCAGTCCATCTGATCCTACAGTAGCTGTCTGACCCCCAGAGCAGGGCAGGGTGTAGCCTAGAGATCTGAAGAACCAGAAACCAGCCCCATCATTAAGAGTGTGTGAGCAGGGAGCAGCTACCCCTCATTGTTACACACAGGAGAGACATGTGCTGTAAAATACATTCTGATTGGGTATTTATTGTATTGATTTAAAAACATTGATCTCTTCAGGATGAGTGAGACAGCATGTCATTGTGAGCACACCTGGGACAAATATAGTTGTATTTGATATTGTATTTGTAAACACCAACTATTTTAAATAGCTGAAATATTTAATCACTGGTTTAATGGCCTGTTTTGAAGTTATTGAATTGAACATGTTTAGCATTTTCCTCTTAGAAATCCTCCTCAACCACCATGTGGTAATTGCAAGACTTGGTACGTAATTATACATTTAAGGTAATAATTAGGTTTTAGTTTTTGAGTATTCATTAACTATTGATTTTTTTTTCAAATAACTTGCATATATTTAAATATTTTCAAATAGTATTTGTTTTCTGCAAATTTTAAAATATTTTCAGATATTTGAGTTTGTGCAATTAATATTTGAATATTAAAAAACTAAATTGATTTGAGCACATATCTATAAAGATATTTCATTGTTTTCAAATATTTACCCACTGAAATAAAATATTCAAATCTTTTCAAATATCAAGGTAATATTTTAACTGAACTGATAATAGTGTGTATGTAAAAACAACAACTGTGAAAGCCAGAACCATTTCAACATTGATTGAGTTTATGTACGAATTCTGAAGTTACTCTGCATCACAACTTAATACTAAATGCAGCTGAAGGTGCTTCTGAATTGTCCTGAAACAAAACGCAGTCTTTATTCCAACCAGCACAAGACGCAGCTAATAAACAGAATCATTATTATGTGTTGAGGTTTTTTGCCTGTTATGAGTACTGAAGTAAGGATTGATTGATTTGATATCTTAAACATCTATAATATATTTGAACTTTCAATGTTGGTATATTGACTTAGTTATTTGACTGGTTAGCCTCTCGTGATATTGAAACTGAAAAGCATATTTTTGTAACTTCATATTTGTTCTATTATGTTCATAGTTCTTTTGATATATTTTAAAACACAGAATAATGGAATGGTGAATATAGTTTAATAAATATGAAATTGGTTAAGGACTAAAACCCTATATTAAAATATGAATTGCGTCCTGTATAAAGAAATGAATATGAACTAATGTTTCTGTATTACCAGTGTAGTGGGGGTGTTGCCTAGGATATTGAGGTATTAATGATAAATATTATATCTTCCCAAATATGGACAACATTGTTCAGTGTCATGTGATCGGCTAGACCTGTATAAGCTGTGGGAGAGCTGTGTGCAACTATTCAGCAACAATTCTAGAAGAGCAGAATGTTGTCTTGGAATCCTAATCCATACAGTTAAATTATATTTTACAATACAAACAGTCTTTCTAAGCAAAATCTACCACCTATCAATGTCACACTGCACTCAAATTATGTTTTATCTGTAGGCTATGGTACAGTGTGTGCAGGTAACATTGTTGCATGTGTGATGCAAGTCCAGTCTTTTACTTGGTGTACAATTTGCACTTCAGCATTGTATATGGTCCCTACAACACAATCAGTGTCACAAGAACCTCAGTGCAAAACAATGACTTTGTAATTCACTGCAGCCCATCCATCACTCTGTATGCTACAGTGCAGTAAGGTTGGTGACTCTATCTATATGATTTCTTTCCACAGATCCACGGGACACCACCACTGTTCAGTTTGACTCTCAGAGCTCTCCAACCACCGGGCCAGCCGCTTCCCAAACACAAGATGGAGGAGAACAATCCCAGCAGCCTTCCACGATGGACGGCACCTCTCCTCGAGCCAGCTCCCCTTCACACTCCAGCTCCTGGCTCCCTGGCACTTCACCTGCAGGAACAGGTGGGCACCGTGCCATAGGGTGCAGTGAAACGGCTTGGCTGAGTAGAGTAACTCCTCCTCTATTGGGAATATATATAAATTATCATCTGCTTTCACAGACCCTGATTAGCACTACGCTGGGACTGTCAGACCTGAGGTAACATTAGGTACTGCAAGATTAGTGCTGATTGGGGTCTGTGAAGCCAGCTGATTATTTGATAAATCATATTACCAGCTGCAGTAGAGATGAGAAATCACATCAGTGATAATATTGCCCTGATCATCTGAACCACACTGCTGTCATAAAGAAATGCAGGCTGATGGCAGCTGTAGAAGCACAATTTAAATATTACTGCAAACACCAACCCAACACTCATGACCGGCACATGAATAGCACACGTACAAAACCAGATCACAGTTAATGAAATGATGATGATGATGATGATTATTATTATTATTATTATTATTATTATTATTATTATTATTATTATTATTATCACCAGGCACTCCAGTCCCTGAGGATCTCCACCTGATCTCTGACAGTATGGTCTGGCCGGAGGCTTGGCAGTACTGCAAGGATCACTACACTGACCTAGTGAGCCTCACAAGCCTGGCTGCACAGAACAGAGTGTCGGAGCTCGTCAGGAACAGCACTGCGTCGCGATTCTGGACCGGCCTGCACAGAACCGTTGTGTATAATAACTGGTACTGGGTTGCTGGTAAGGATAAGAAGGGGCTCCTAAACTACACTAACTGGGCCCCTGGGGAGCCCAACAATCCTTACTATGAGCACTGTGGGGAGATGGTGCTGAGGGAGGATGGGGGGGCTGAGTGGAATGATCTGTGCTGTTATGAAAAGCTCCCCTTTATCTGTTTCAAAGATTAACAACACCCCTAAACGGTTTTACAGCAGTGGTTCTAAATCTGTATTTGGGACCCCTTTTAAAGTCACTTTAGTCTGAAAAAAACCTATTTACTAATAAATTATAGAAATATCTAAATCTGAATGATATTGTGTAAGCAATCTGTGAATAATAAAGGAAATTGAAGTCTTGTATGTGACAGAGTTTGCAATGCCATGTCTGCTCTCTATAAAGAGCTGCTGCAATGCACTGCAGCCATTGCGGATGGTAGGTCTGCTTGTGATGTTGTCTCTTGAAACCTTCCTGTGGGTCCCAACCCCCAGTCTGAGAACCACTGTCTCCATAGAACCCAGAGCTTTACTATAGGAGTAATACACCAAAATACTATAGAAGAAAATGCTATGTAGCAATCTTTAATGATATACATTATTCTGATATTTCATTGTGCTTGTTTAATATCCTATTGTGTGTGTTCTGTGTGATTCTCTATTGTTTCAACTAAGAGCATCATCTGCCCTGCTTACTAACTATTCCAGCAAAATGCCTCCTGAAAAGTCTCCTCAAGGCTGATTGTAATGAAGCGAGGTGGGGAAGCATAATAGTGTTGCACAGTCTTCAGTGCTTCTCATAAAGGCCCCAGTGCACAGTGCAACGCTAACATGCTTCCCCACCTCACTTCCTCACAGTCAGCCTTGAGGAGTCTTTTCAGAAGCTGCTTCACTTGTTTTTTTAGTTCAGGATCCTCAGCTGTTTAAAATGCAGCGTGTAGATAAACTGCTGCATCCTGGTACCTTTGCTGTAGGTCACTTGGTCTGATTGAGGAGGCAGCAGCAGCTTGGTTTAAATCATTAGTATCTATAACGTTGACTATGAAATATCTACTTTCCAAATTGAAGTATAAAACACAAGCAAAACAAAGGGGCCAGTGATAATATTGCTGGGGTTAGTAAGCTTTAAGAAAATGGATTTTAACCCTTGGTTAGCAGTCCTTTAATACAGAATGGGATAACTTGCCATGTTTATTCTTCCTATTTTTTAAAGCTTTTTTCTATTAAAAATAAAAATGTTTTAAATATTTAAATATTTAATGTTTTAAATATTTAACCCTTGGTTAGCAGTCCTTTAATACAGAATACATTGATAAGGGGAGAAGCACAGCGGGGGGAATGGGGTAACTTGATATTCTCATTATAACTACTTTTTAAGCTTTTTACTAGTTTAAATATTTAAGTAGTTTTTCTGTATTTAATAAAGTGTGTCTGTAGTCAGGCCTGTGTGATGTCATCAGCACTAGTATCACAAACACTCCACTTGGAAAAGAAAAGAAACTCTTTTCTGTCCCTTGTTTGCCCTCCTGTGTTGCTTCCCTGAGCTGCAGCAGAGCGGTCGTTCATACCCCCCTGCTGCTGCAGGTAGTCTCAGCAGCGTGCCTGTTTAGTGCACACTAGAGTGACACAAAGAGAGACCAGAAAGCTTCAAGTAGGGAGGAAGCTTGTGTGCCTGCAGACTAAACTACCTGCCTCTGGGGAATGCAAACAAACTGGACAGCCAACAGGGCCTGGTTTCTGATGAAGCAGATTGCAGCTCATGCTAATCTGATGAGGAATGTAGTAAAGAGACACACTGTAATTCTATTTTAATATGATGCTACATCTTTCAATATATTGAATAAGTCCTGCCTCACTCTTTATATTCTACATTTCTGAGTGTATCTGCCATTATAAAATTAATAAAGAGTTGAACTGCAGTTTGAACCCTCAGTCTTTTGTTTCCTGATTTCTCTAAATATAACAGATATCACTAACACCTTCTCATAACGTTTAATCATCTAGAAATACAATTGAATCCACTGTTACACAGAAGACAGCCTAAACACAAGAACGTCAGGGTTATTCTGCCACCTACTGTTTCCAGCGAGGTATTGCAGGAGAGGTGAGGCTATATAGCAACTATATTATAGGGGAGAGGCTAGAACTTTGTTCTGCATATTTCAATGATTTATTCAGAATAAATGAATTGGCTTGTTTTTAAAATAATCATGTACAACACACACAAGTCTATACTGTTTAAAATGATAAAAACACACAGCATAATAGAACAATGACAGTAACCATGCAATGTATGTAAAGTCTTAACCCTGTAGATCTTATAATTACAGAGAGTCCAGCACAGTTTCATACAGAAGGCATCAGATTTGTTGGTTTCAATGTTTTTTCCATCAATTTGAATGAGAAATGGCAGTCCTGAAACAAGGTCCCACGCGGGGGGAATAACCACTCACGGTGGGGGGGGGGGTTCAAAATAGGATTGGCTGGAAGCAAAATCAGCTTGTGTTCTCTTCCAATCAGATGCTGCATTTTAGAATTTAAAAATAATTTCATTTGGAAAACAACAGCGACAATAGAGAAAAGTGTAAAGTACTGCACGCAGGCAATACAAATGTGCATTATAAATATCACATGGGAGATACTGAAATTGAAGAAGGAATCTATGAAAAATACCTAGGAGTTTATGTTGACTCAGAAATGTCTTCATCTAGACAATATGGGGAAGCTATAAAAAAGGCTAACAAGATGCTCGGATATATTGTGAGAAGTGTTGAATTTAAATCAAGGGAAGTAATGTTAAAACTTGACAATGCATTAGTAAGACCTCACCTAGAATATTGTGTTCAGTTCTGGTCACCTCGCTGCATAAAGGATATTGCTGCTGTAGAAAGGGTTTAAAAGGCATGCCTTATCCAGACAGGCTTAAAGAATTGAATCTGTTCACTCTTGAACAAACATGATCATGGATCGATCTGATTCTACCATTCAAAATTCTATAAGGTATAGACAATGTCGACCCAGGGGACTTTTTCAACTTTTTTACACAGAGAATTGTGAGGGTCTGGAACCAACTCCCCAGTAATGTTGTTGAAGCTGACACCCTGGGATCATTCAAGAAGCTGATTGATGAGAATCTGGGATCAATAAGCTACTAACAACCAAACAAACAAGATGGGCCGATTGGGGCCTCCTCTCATTTGTAAACTTTCTTATGTTTTTAACAACAACAACAACATGGAGCCTTTCAGCTAATCTAAGGGGTCACGACTCTGTGGAGTTTCACATTGGGGTTCTGGGACACACTGGGTGTGATCTTTGTGATCTAAGTTAAGATGTGAGTGGAACTAAACAGCTCAGCCTTGTTCAGCTCACGGAACTCCAAAAAGACCAATGCTGCAAATTGTCAAGTATTTCCTCATTTCACAAGAGGTGTTGAAGTGAAGTGTTGAAGTATGTACTCAAGCGACTCCAACGTGATACAACGTTTTCTGTGTATATGGGTTATGTTGGAAAAAAAACGTATTTTCTTTATTTTTGTATAAGAAAAACAGCACCTCATTCCAAATAATCTGTTCATTCTAGGGAGACCAACTTTAAAACACGTGTATCTGTAATTCTAAATATCTTTGAGCATTCTTTAAATACGGTCTTAGGTACAATAAACATATCCATTTACGAGGAATTATTATTATTATTATTATCTATAATTATTATTATTATTATTATTATTATTATTATTATTATTATTATTATTATGATGATGATTAGAACAGCCACTAACAAAAGTCCAAAAGACCACCAGTCATGTCAAAGAAACTAAAACTCTTTCTCTGTACATTGGTATCGTTTTAAAAAACTTCATGATTAAGTTAGTTGTCACATAACCCAGCTGCTCCCTCCTATCCTGTGGCTGCAGTCAGCCCGGGTGCTACGTCACGGCACGCAGGCTCCAGCATTGAGAGCCAGCAGGCAGCAATGATAACTACTAACTTGTATAAATGACTTGTTTAAACTTCATTAAACTCACATATTTCAAGACTACTGATTGGAAGGAATTGTATTCAGAACCCGTACTGGGCAAGATGTCGCCGATAGTAAAATAATGCAGAAAGACAGCCAGGAATAAAATCCATGTATTATTGAGTGTATTTGTACCAAAGCCTCCAATTACTCTTAGGTGCCCTTTACAAATGCAGAATAATAGTATGGGAAAAAGGATGACTACAATAAGAAAGAAAGAACAAACACTGTGTCCAGCACAGAGAGCCCTGAGTGACTCTCATACCTGCAGCCCAGCATGGGGGAGAGGCACAGAGAGCCCTGAGTGACTCTCATACCTGCAGCCCAGCATGGGGGAGAGGCACAGAGAGCCCTGAGTGACTCTCATACCTGCAGACCAGCATGGGGGAGAGGCACAGAGAGCCCTGAGTGACTCTCATACCTGCAGACCAGCATGGGGGAGAGGCACAGAGAGCCCTGAGTGACTCTCATACCTGCAGCCCAGCATGGGGGAGAGGCACAGAGAGCCCTGAGTGACTCTCATACCTGCAGCCCAGCATGGGGGAGAGGCACAGAGAGCACTGAGTGACTCTCATACCTGCAGCCCAGCATGGGGGAGAGGCACAGAGAGCACTGAGTGACTCTCATGCCTGCAGACCAGCATGGGGGAGAGGCACAGAGAGCACTGAGTGACTCTCATACCTGCAGACCAGCATGGGGGAGAGGCACAGAGAGCCCTGAGTGACTCTCATACCTGCAGACCAGCATGGGGGAGAGGCACAGAGAGCACTGAGTGACTCTCATACCTGCAGACCAGAGGGGAGCTGGATGGAGTTGTATCTTCAGAGGGGATTCAAAATAAAGAAAATATATGAACTGCACCAATCATGCTGTGTTTGTATAAGCAAGCCTGAAATATACTTTGCACTGGTTTGTTTTTTTAGGTCTTTAACTGAGCTGCTCACGTTGCAGGTTTTAAAACATCTGATTTGCTTGCGAGGGCTGCAGCGCACACCTGTTGTTATTGCAGATACAAAGCAGAGAGATTTGAATGTCTCCATGGCAACAGGGTTCCAGTGGCAGGTCATCGGCTGTGCGTGTTGGTACCTCCAGAATAATCAATATTGAAGTGGGGTACAAAGAGAGCCCAATCCTCCGACCCCTTCACTAAATATCTCAGGGTCCCTGAAGAGGTCATCGAGCCTGCCAGGACTGGTACAGCAGTCAGTGTGATTCCTGTCTGACAGTCACCATGGCAACTAGCAAGGGGAACAGTGACACCCCCAAGCACCCAAACCAGCAATACTATATATAAATCATGTTGTGACACTGTGTAATATAATAAACTATGAATATTGAAACACAGGGCACATACCTCTATACATAATATCATATACATATTGCTTTTTAAAATGGGAGTGACAGTCACTGTGTAAAGTATGAAGTCATTGGCTGTGCTGTTTGTCTCCACCCATCATACTCAGTATATCATATCATGTCTAAACTGAGCGTCATCTTGTCAGCGCGTTTCCAGCCGGGGAGGAGAACACTTTGGCACTGCTTTGAGTGTAAGGTAAGACTTTCCTAAAACACGATCCAGATGTACTTGTTTATACTCTATCAATTTTCTATATGTACAAATGCAACTATCTATAAGGAAACCCAGTTCAAATTTATATATATATATATATATATATATATATATATATATATATATATATATATAGACACACACGTTTTAAATACAATTTAGATGAGGCTGTTTCATCATAAACCACTGTTAAAATACAATCTTATTTATTTATTCATTTCTTAGGAGACACCCTTATCCAGGGCGACTTACAGTTGTTACAAAATATCACATTACAGATAAGCAGTTAAACTACAATAGAAAATAAAATCACAATAAAGATGACAGTAAATACATTTAAGAGTGAATTCCACTAGAAGCAGTTAAACTTATAATAACAATATTTGCTTATAAGAGTAAATTCCATTAAGAGCACGCAGTTAGTACGGTAAATGGAGAACGATTTCAAATAAGAGCAATTACATTTGCTCTTATTTGATTGAACTCCAATGCATTTTTCTGACATTTCTGTATATGAAATACATCAGAGATATGCTGGAGTATAATCATTACATATATCCTTGGTTTCATTTTAAAAATGTAACTGTATTACTACTGCAAATATCTTAGTCCCTCTTATTCTCAAAGTTTAACTAAGATATTTTTAAAAGCTTGTTTTTAGGGTTAATTTGATGTTCATGTATTTATTAATTTTCACATCAATACACATTTGTATCGTCATTATTCATTATATGAGCCGGTATTACTTAAAACAAACATCTATAGAATTCTGTTCAATTAAAAGCACAAAAGGCTTTAGTTTGAAAGCAGGGGATCCTGCTCCTGCTGCAAACCCTGCTCGGTCTAGCTAAGGAAACATTCACATTGGCAAGGCTGTGTGTGTGAGAGTCCTCCTCGTCCCCGAGGGGGCAAGCCAAGTCTCAAACGGCGAGGCAGGCTGGCGCTGAGGGTGTGTGGGAAGGGGGGGGGGGGCAGTTCCTTCAGGCTGATGGCTGTCTAGTCCGGCTGGTGGAGGGATCTCGGGCAAGGAAGAGTTGGCTACTTCAACTCATTCTTGATTTATCTTCTATTTCGTCAGGAAGGGCTGGAGATCCTGTCTGTTATTGAGCAGCTGAAAAAAAAGATTTTAATAATTTTAACTGCACATTATTACAATGCCTAGTAACTATCAAAATATAGAAACATTTTACTGAATTTAAGTTTAATGATTCCTAAAGTTCTGTAATGGTGTCAAAGTTGTACTGAATTGTATTGTTTGATGATTTTCAAAAGTTTGGTCTATGGTACCTATAATTACAGTATTTCATTACCTTAACTGTTCATTAGTTTTACTGAATTGCATTAATTTAATGATTTGTAAAACTTTGTAATTTAGTATGTTTAATGTGATAGAATAGGTTACTAGCTATATATCAGTACGCTAACTTTATTATATACATTATTAAAAGGTACAGTAATTGTTCGATTATCCATACAAATCGATTATGCAAACTAGTTGACTCTAGATAGATAGATAGATAGATAGATAGATAGATAGATAGATAGATAGATAGATAGAGGGATAGATAGATAGATACTCAAAACAGGATGGCTTTGTTGTCCTCGGATGTATTGCTGCAGAACGAAGGCTATGAAAGTTTTATTGCATAACAATAGCCTAACCCTAAACCTAAGGTCCGTGGGGTATTATGGTCACGTGGTAGGGGTGTTGAGGGTGATCGAAGCACATTGTTGAGTTGTTCCCGGTGTGCTACGCTGTGGGAGCCTTCGTTCTGCAGCAATACCCCTCTCGCTGCTCACTTCACGCCTCTTATCCATGTGAACAATGCTTACGTAAACTCAAATGGGCGGAACTCATTTGCATGTCAATTCAGGAGTATAAAACAGATTTAAAACCGACAGTCAGCTAAACACTTGGCGCCCCATAACAGACATGCCTATAGAACAGGATACCTGTACGTTTAAAACAGTATACACATTACAAAACGAGTCTGTTTTAACCAGAGTACTTCCCCATTAAAGCCCATGTTTGGCAGGGACACGCTTCCTCAATACGTTGTAAACGGAACTCCGTAACAGGATCCGTTTTAAGTGAAGTGCGCCAGTGCAGCGATGGTAACTAGTTTTGCATCTCCCTGTATAATTATATAATTTTGCTTCACCAAGTAGAATGAAGCCTGTGCAATAATGCTACGTTCACATACTGAATTACATAGCGATTTGCCTTAAATACTATTGTACAGCTGACTTTTGTGATTTCGTTCTGTAGTTTCTTTGATTACATGATGTTAAATAAAACATTAACAAAGTATATATATATATATATATATATATATATATATATATATATATATATATATATATATATATATATATAAAAATGTCTCAATCCCAAAAAAAAATAAATGGAGTTTAATTTTACTAGTACCATTACAATATTTAATACATACAATTTTGGATATTCACACTCCTAAACACAAATTAATAAATTGTTAGTATAAAAGTATAAGTATTATTAAAAAAAAAAAAAAAAAAAAAAAAAGGTTGATTCAATCTTTGGCGTGCTACGCAAACGTGCTATCCACGACGCTAGTGACGTCATCACCTCGCACACAGCACTGCCAGGCAGGCATGGAGAGTGAGTCGGTGCAGTGAGAGATTGTGACACACAAGCACAACCAAATAAGAACGGGTCCCAGGTTCTTCCACCCCCTTTCCCTCCCCAAGTCAATCAGTATAGTTCAGTGTCCATGGTCTGTTAGTTAACGCGTACTAACCCTGTGTGTATTTCAACCGCACTGACACGACCGCAGGTGGTGCGCAGTGGATTGCTGCGCAACTAATGATGTCATTATTTATCAGACATTTCCGCGTGATCGACATGGCTAAAAATATATATAGATGCCTGAAGAACCAAGCTGATCTTGTAAAATTGATGAATAGTAAATTCATAACAATGGAAAATAGAGCATACATAATGCTTTATTTTATTAAATCAAAGTACAGTTGTAGAATACTTCGTTGTAAGAAAAAAAAAGTATTTTTAGTTTTACAACTTAAATAAAATACGGGACCATTCACATCCCCAAACGCCACAGTGCGACCGCAACTCGTTTCTCCACCGATACCGAACGTCTTGTGTGTGTGTTTTGGCAGTTCAGTAAATGTCTCAGTAAATGACAAAGACGCATTTTAATCCAGTCACTTGGAAACCACTCAAGTCGTTCCCACCAGCCTTCTGGTCGGAAGATCGCCCGAATGTTTCGATCTACAGTCATGGCACTGCAGATCGTCGCCGCTGTATTTAGCAGTGCAGACAAAGCAAAACGGCGTCTCCGCTGGTTTTGCAGAAAAGAGCACAGCTGTGCTTGACGAGCTCTCGATCGTTTACGTACAGAACTTCCAAAAGCATAAACAGAAACACAGCCTCCATGTTGTCACACAAAACCGCACGACCGGTGTGTAATGATGGCCCGAGTTCAGTGGTTTGTTTAAACAGGGAGTCACTCACTTCTGTAATGAAAGGTGTGTGTGTGTACAACACACAACCGCAGCGAGTGCCGTCTGGAAATACGGTTGTCGAGTCAACCGCAGTGTGTGTGCGCGCAGTGCATCATCTCACCCCAGCACTAGGTTATTTACCGATTGGCTTTTGTGTTTATTTAATATTCACGTTACAATATGACTTTCACATCATTAAAACATTTTCAAAACATGGTCTCGTGTTCATTTGTCTATTTGTTTGTGTTGTAAAGATAATCAAGTTTCTACATTTCAAAAGATTATCATATCATGAAAAGTTACTGGTAAAGTTCCTGCTGTAGCTTGGAGCTGCTGTTCGTTCAATAACTAGGACTCTTCATCCAATATGCTTTTATGCTCTGTGCACATGGCCTCATCATTTTAGAAGGTGTATGTATTACTTATAAAGCATCTATTAGGTTTGTGTAGCGCCACGTACATGCTTCTACTAATAAAACACTTCACTTGCTTAATTATACCATCTGTTGTTTAACTGAGGGATAGAACCTCTCCAGTCATTTCTCATACAGTGTTTCCCATTTACAAATCCCTTTCAAATGCATGCAAGCCCAGAGATCAGAGATAAAGTTGTAGCTCTTCTGATCAGGATTGTTTATTACCCAGAACAAGGACCATGCATACAGATATGTTAACAGTGCTGCAGTGAGCAAAAGGAAATATCAAACAATACAATGCTGTCAAAACTATCCACAGATAGAGATAGATATTCTGCTGCTGCTAAGTCACCAACTGTTTATAACTGTCAATTATTAAAGTAATGAATCGTCCCCGCAAGACTGGAGGAGAGAAGGAGCACGCTTTAATCCAGTTAAAGAATTGGTTAGCCGCTCCCTTTCGCCTTGATCGCAACCAATCCCCACCTGCGAGCTAAAACACAACACAATGTTAATCAATAAACGCCACAGAAAGAATAAATACACAGTGAATTATGATATAGCACAGTGCATAATTAAAATGAACCACCATGGATCCCGAAATGATATATACAGATTGACAAACAATCAATACGCCGGGAAACAGGGACACCAGCAAATAGTGACGTCAATCCTCCTCGGCTCCTCTTCAACAAAACACACAGTAAACAAACAACTAGAGCAAACACGGTTATATTAAAAACCATAAAGACAATAACCCCGTGTGTGCACACAACACAAATTAATATGGGCAAGAAGACAAATAAATAATAGTGAACAACAACACAGCAACGTGAAAACAAACACAGAACACAGTGGCTGACGGCGCTTTCGTTTGTGAAATACAACAAGGATACCATTAAGCCGCACAACCACAAAACAAAACACCTAAACTGTTTGGTTTTACATCGGGAGAATCCAGACTCTCGTCTCTTCATAAACCCTCCGAACTCGCAGGATAATCAAAACCAGAAAACACACGAATGAAGCAGAGACAGAACCGAAATGCAGCCGAAACGGCTTCCACACAAACCAAGAACGAAACACTGCAGCGCAGGTCCAGCGTAAACCCAGAACAGCTGGAGGCGTCTCTGCGAGCTGTCCTACCGCCAGATGTGCCTGTCAGGACACTGCACTCTGATTGGTTATCATATTATTGTTAATAAAACAATTAATAATCCTGTCCCAACACCGAAACCCTAAACCTAAGGTCAGTGTCCTATACTGCAGCCACTGCTCATATTAAGTAGTTCATGGTTGGCAGTGAATAAGCATTATTGTTACTGTCAGTTAGAAGCGTATTACATTATCAGGCAGCTCAGAGTTATTACATTATCAGTGAAAAAGTATTACATTGTCGGGATTATCAGGTTATTACGTCAGTGGGAGAGTATTACATCACTGGTGGTTACAGTCATAGTTCTGATGAATTCTTCATGATCAGATGCATGTAGATCTACAGCAAACCCTGCCTCGAGGATGCTGAATCTCGAATCCGGTCAGCCGCTTGCAGTTTGTTTAAAATGTATTTTGTTTAACGCTGAAGCAACTGACCGGATTCGAGATTCAATATTCTGACTGCAGGGGTTGTGGTTAATCCATTGAGAAAAAGCACACCGAGCACTCACAACCCTACAACACATTCATAAATAAAAAAAACACCGTCATTAAGATTCAGGAGAGAATATTACAATATTTCAAAGCTGCTGTAAAGCGGTGCAATTCTGTATCCCCTCACATTGTAATTAAAACACCCACATTTCAGGGTGATGTCATGTGGTTTGTTTACAGCGTTATTGTAATTTGCTCAGACAATTTAACACAGCTTTCAGGGAGAACTGTAGGCGCCCTCCGGTTGTTGAATACATTTCATACCTTACACTCTTGAAAACACTGACCACAGTAAGGAATAGTTAAAAAAAAAATCAAAATGTAAAGAAAACCAAAACTGTTCTCATGAGTTCTACACAACCATATTATTTTCCACCAAGTTTTATAAATAAAAGGCACCAATTAGTACAAAAACCACCAAATCCTGGTACTGAAACACACAGTCTGAAGGATGATAATGCAGTTTTTAATGAGAAAATGAACAGAAAAGCTGACAGGACGTGTGGTGAACTATCTGTTTTTAGAGGCGGCTTGCTTGCCTTGTTTAGATTTTATTTATTTTTTTAAATGCACTGAAAGGCTGGACCCGGTGACGTCACAAAACGGTGACCTACATGGAAACTTGCGCGTGCAAGATTTAAACACGAATATCTGTTTCCTTTAACCACCAGCATCATCTCAGAAGTTTATTTTCTCATACATTTCCAGAAGCTGAATGGTCCACATCATCTGCCCGATATTGTGGATCAATGCAAGCCAAATTAAACCAGAGGCTGCAGCCATCACAGACAAGCTGCAAAAGAAAATTGAAAGGATTGTAATTGAAACCAAGCATGAATAGCAAAGTAATTATCAAGCATGCAAATAAACCATTCATTATTATTTTGAAATTAATACAAAAACAAATACAGGGAAAGCTAAGCAACCGGATGTGGTATTTCTATTTACAATATACAATTAAAGCATTATGGAATACAATAAGACCTTTCTAAATAAACTAAAATTGAACATCTGTGGATATGACCAGATGTCTAGAACAGAGCCAAACTTGAAAACATTACCCAGTCCTCCTCCTCCTCTTCATGGGAAACATTCACAGAAGCTTCCTCAGTACAAATGCAGCACAGGTCAGTTAAACTCTCTGCAAAGCACACATCCTAGATTAGAAAGCTGTTTATTTAGCAGGGATATAGCGTTAGTTAAACATAAATGCATACATTGATGGGGGTTCTGATTTTAAGGGTTCAATTCAAAACTTCTAGTCAAACACTAGAACACGGGGCTGTTCTCCAGACAGTTATTTTTTCTTTTTACTTTAATTTGGGAGCGAGACATGGATTCACCTAAAATGAACATTCGATTGGATTGAATTCAGGCTAATACTTTTAAATAAAAACTCCAATAAAATCAGTACCCGTACTTCAGGAGAACAGTGAACAAATCTAATCTTTGTAAGCAAAAATGAAACTTATCTGAACTGGAACTAACCAAGTGGAGAAAATACATTTCTGGCTTACAAGTGTAACATCCAACAAATATTGCAGCTAACATTGATTGAGGATGGATTCAACACTTGTCTTGTTGTTTCAAACCAAACAAATTGGGAACATTTGAGACAGAGCCCCTCTGTTTTGGATGGGAACAGTCGAACAGGACCATCTTGAGAACAAACCTCTCGCATGAAAGCTCTTCAAAATGAATATTATTATTATTTGTTTATTTAGCAGACGCCTTTATCCAAGGCGACTTACAGAGACTAGGGGGTGTGAACTATGCATCAGCTGCAGAGTCACTTACAATTACGTCTCACCCGAAAGACAGAGCACAAGGAGGTTAAGTGACTTGCTCAGGGTCACACAATGAGTCAGTGGCTGAGGTGGGATTTGAACCGGGGACCTCCTGGTTACAAGCCCTTTTCTTTAACCACTGGACCACATATAAATAAGACCTAATTTGGTTAAAGATTTTTTTTCTGTCAACTACAAAACTGTTTGGCATACTACCTCTCTATTAGAAACATCAAAATAAAGGATTATGAACAACTCAGTACAGAACATTGTTAGTTATGTGTATTATAAATGCAAGTAAAATATTTTGCAAATAACAGAAATACACAAACAAATATAAACTACTTCACTCCAAAGCAATAAAATGTCAATTAAATAATTCAAATCACTCAATGATAAAACAAACAAGAAAATAAACCAAGAACCTAAAACTACCAACGTCAAATACCACTCAATACAGAAAATGAACACAGAACTTAAGTATTTAGAGAGCAGCCCTGACCTGCTCTGGTACCACTGAATTATCAAGGAGGGGGGGGACCTGTGGTCATGCCTGCTACATTCGCTTGAGCCTGATAGCCCTTCTCTGGTTTTCTGTTCATTAGAGGTGCATTAGACTGTTGCAGCAGCATGTACTGTAATACCAGGCTGCTTTACATTTGCATATAGGCTATGCAAAATAAAAATGACAATGTGCATTGAGGTGATTCATAGAAAGTCTTCTGTTTCTAATGCAGAGTCTGCTGTGATGGGGGAGAGAGGGCTGCTCATCCTTCTGCTTGCAGGTGAGTTTCCTTTATTTCTGCTTTTCTCACTGTTTGCTTTGATATTGTCCACATTCCCTCTCAGAGAAGATCATGCGGTTCTTAAAGCTGCAGTGTCCCTCAATCACGTTCAATCTAAACTAACATGTGATTCCTGGGTGTGTGTTCACTGCACTGCTCCACTTCTACAGAGCAGACCTTGTTGCTGTTGTATCTGCTCAGCTCAGCACAAGGTACTGATCAGTAATGTGGGAGGTATACGGAGGCTGCCTGTTGTCACACTTATTTTTTTTAGCTATTAGGACTATCAGAATCTGGTTTCATTCCTAAGTGTAGTTTAGCAAAGGTTATTCTACAGCTTTTCAAGATACCTTAATGTGGGATGAACCTACAGAGGCTGCCTGTGTGTCCAGAGTTATTATCAGAATCTGGGGTATATTGAGGCCGTCTCTCTGTCTGTGTTACACATTATTTATCTAGAGAGGTTCTTATTCCTCTTGTGTTTGACCTGTCTTGATGTATTGTGGAGTATATATTGTGGAAAATATTACAATATATTTTAATAATGTTTTTTTTTTGTTTGTTTTTCAGGGTTTTGTGTGCCTGCTTACAATCAGATCATTAAACACGTGTTTGTGAATACTCTGAAGAGCTGGTCTGCAGCTCAGACGTACTGTAGAGAGAAGCACACAGACCTGGCCACTGTGCACAGCCAGGAAGAAACACAGCAGCTCTTAAATATTGCAGGAGCTTCTCTCAATACTTCTGCCTGGATCGGGCTGTATCGTGATGACACACAGAACTGGCAGTGGTCTAACGGCGATGATGTCATCTACTCAAACTGGAGGGCAGACCTCTTCTGTGCTTCAGTCAATTCAGAGGGAAAGTGGATTGATTTACCCTGCCACCTTCAGAGAGCTTTCATGTGCTACCAAGGTAAAGATAGTTATTATTTGACACATTTTTTTACCTTCTGAATATTTATAACAAATATGGACGACCTTTGTGTTTTTATTCTTATTGTTTCCTCAATTGAAAGGGAGTAAAAAGGCATATGAATGAAAACATCTACAACATTTTTGATGGCAGCCATTGTTTACAGAAAAATATACAACTATGTACTGTATTTAAATTCAGAAAGGGAGTAGCCACACATGACCCATGCCGTGCCCGACAACAGACACGTCACGATTAAGTCTAATTATGAGCGGTGGAGGCTAGCCCCAAACTTGTATCATGTAGCTAATACAAATACAGTAAAACACACTCCGCTGAAAGCGCCCTCCTCTCTGTAACTGACTATCTGCTCTCTGCTCAGGCTGCTGTCGACCATACTCTTCTCCTCTCTCTCTCTGACCTGGGGATCTCAGACACTGCTCTTGCCTGGTACTCCTCCTATCTCTCTAACTGTTCCTTCCCGGTTTCCTGTCGTGGCTCTCTCGCTTATCCTCGCCCCCTCTCTACAGGTGTACCTCAAGGATCTGTCCTGGGATCCCTCGTCTTCTCACTGTACACTCGCTCGCTAGGGACTCTCATCTCCTATTTTTTATAACTTTGTTTATTGATTTGATATTATCAATAGAAATGTACAGAAAGCAATCAGCAGTGGGGAAAAAGACACAATAAAAGAAGCTGAAATGCAACTGATGGGAAATAGAGAGGAGAAAGAAAGGAAGGAGAAGAGAAAAACCCGGTGGAACTGAAAACGGAGTCACATTTAGTGCATACTAAGAATAATGGGTGGAAGAAAGCTTTTAGCAGTCTTCAGCAGCTTTTTAAAGTCTTCAGCTGGCTCAAGGAGCGAGAGGGAGCTGGAGTTTTTCAAAGAATGGCTCCCGAGTGGTGCATCCAGTAAAAGCACTCCCGTAGAGTGCAGGATGTGCCCTATAGTCTGGACGTCATCGGTTTGAGTCCAGGCTATTCCTTAGCCGACCGAGGACGGGAGCTCCCAGGGGGCGGCGCACAATTGGCCAAGCGCCGCCAGGAAGGGAGGGAGTTTTAGGTCGGCTAGGGTGTTCTCGGCTCACCGCGCACCAGCGACCCCTGTAGTCTGGTCGGGCGCCTGCGGGCTTGCCTGTAAGCTGCCCGAGAGCTGCGTTGTCCTCAGATGCTGTAGCTCTGGTTGGCTGCATGGTGAGTCTACAGTGTGAAAATAAATGGTCAGCTGATGGCACACACTTCGGAAGACAGCGTGTGTTCGTCTTCGCCGCTCCTGAGTCAGCGCGGGGGTGGTAGTGGTGAGCTGAGCTAAATAAAAAATAATTGGACACTATTAAATTGGGGAGAAAACTACAAAAAAGCTAATTGGCAACTACTAAATAAAAGGGCTGCCATGCTATGTAGAATTTTTCTTTGTCCCTGAAATGTGAATTATTTTTTTTTCAAGATTAAGGAGTTGCATGACATCCCTAACCCAGTGGATGTGAGAGGGTGTAGCAGCTTGCTTCTGGTTAAACAGAATTAGGTGTCTGGCAAGCAACGCCACCAGGGAATCTGACTGCAACGTGGTCAATGGGATGTCATTGGGTACTACACCAAAAAGGGTGATAAGGAGAAGAATCAATGTTTGTTGAAGTAATTTGAGAAAAAGCTTAAAAAATGCAGGTCCAGAAAGGAGCCAGCCTGGGACATAACCAAAACGTAAATCATCACAGGTTCTATCCAAGTCCGGGAAGATCTTAGCCATTTTTAAGTCTAGAATCAGTAGATTTGTGCACCTTTGTTGCAGACAAAATTCTGTACCTGTAGGTGTCGGAAAAAATGAGTTCTTGGAAGATTACATTTTGGAGAAAGCTGGTCAAATAAATCAAATTATAAGCAATGTATAGGTCTTTAAGAGATTTAATACCTTTGTTGTGCCAGATATGAAAGGCCAGGTCCCCTGGAGAAGGAGGGACAGGTGAGTGGCATCAATGGGGGGGAGGGGGAACATAGAGATAGATTGTAAGCCAAAGTGTTTCCTGAACTGTGCCCAAATCCTGAGTGACTGTGGAACTAGAGGGTTAGTACTGAATTGATAGGTAAGGATGAGCTATTGCACTTACTGCAAACTGCACTGTATTAACTCTGAAGCTTGCATTGTAGCCCTGTACTGCTCTGTAACACCTGTAAATCGCCTTGGATAAAGGTGTCTGAGAACTAAATGAATAAATAAATAGTAACGACTTTCTAAGAGTTTTGCCCCTTGGTTTTAAATTAACATAAAATGTATCGATTGTGGACAAGACACAGTTTATGTTAAACGTCTGATTAAGGACAATGCATAGCTCCCAGCCTCTCATCTAATGTTTGTATTTCCAGAGACCAGCAACATCACTGAGAGATACACCCTGATTGAAGAACTGAAAACCTGGACTGAAGCTCAGCAGTACTGTAGAGAAAACCACACCGACCTCGTCAGTATAAAGAACGCTAGTGAAAATGAAGACCAAGTGAAGAAAGCGCAGGGCAAGACCTTCTGGATAGGCCTGTTCAATGAGCCCTGGAAGTGGTCACACCAGGGGGATAGCTTCACATTTCACTACTGGAGCAATGAGCAACCAGACAATTATATAGGGAAAGAGAGCTGTGTGGTGATGATGACGAGCGGTGAATGGAATGATGCTGCCTGCAACACGCAGTACCCTTCCTTCTGCTGTGAGGGTAAGGATCCCGGCTCAGTATGTGTTCTCAATTAGAAGGTTTCACTGTTTATTAAAATCACAGAATGTGCATTACAGTTTATATAGCAAAGATTTTGTACAGGTAACTTGGACAGTACCAGCTGTTTTACAGCCCAATGGAGTAGTTCTGCTGTCTAGACTGTGGTGGCAGTTTCCTGCAGAGCTTTAGAAATGTGATAAACCTTCAGATTGAAATAAGCAAGCATGATTAGATCACTTCAACAGGTCCTAGTGCAGTGGTGTAGTTGAGCCGGAATGAACCAGATCTCTGTTCAGGTACACCTTTCTAGAGGCAGCAGTGCTGTAGTTCAGAACCAGGCATGGATCAAGTACTTTAACACCACTGTCCTAGTGAGTCACCACAGAGAGTGTAAATGGGGTTAAAGGGACAAACAAGACACCACTTATATTTATGTATACTTTTAAGGTATTGCACAGTACAGCTCAGTACAATAACATTAACACTGATTGAACAGTGAATTGAGTTTTTCTCACATTGATTTTTTTGGCTACCTGGTGTTTCCATGACCTTCGTTACTCATGTCAGAATGCTACTCATGTTATAGTACAAACCACAAGCATGATGTTATATTTATTTTACCATACAGTTATAGTAGCAGCCTACATTCTTACAAGACCAATAATCTGTGACCTTTATTTACATTTACAGTGCAAATCTCGTCACTGAAGAACAAGTTTTCACTGATCTTTATTGTGCTGTCCCCTCTCCCCAGGCGGCTCCTCTGGTCAGTGTTTCTATGAAGGAACTGAGAAGGCATGGCTGGAAGCTCAGAGCTACTGCAGAAACCAAGGCAGAGACCTGCCCACCATACAAGACAAGGACGGGGTTAATACGCTTAGAGGTCTTATACCTACAACTAATAACACACATTTCTGGATCGGGCTGCATCATGACGAAGAGAACTGGCATTGGTCCAATGGAGATGATGTCATCTACTCCAACTGGGAACCATACCTCTTCTGTGCTTCAGTCAATTCTGATGGAGAGTGGGAGGATTCAGTCTGCAGTGAGAAGAAAGCTTTCATCTGCTACAATGGTGAGTTGAGATTCAATTCCTTTGTTAATGAAACAGCTGACTGGACTGGGAGTTGAAGCCAGGTTTCCTGGATACTGCCAGGTCTGTGACAGATCAGTTCCTGGTAGAAATAATGCTATACAGTACAGCCTGTATTAACAGCCATCTTAACTAAGCAGTCATTGCACTGTCTCAGCCAATCAGATTCTCCGTAGAGGGCTCATTATCATTCAGTCGATGCCCACAGAGCTTTAGAATGTTGAAACTGTCATTGGAACAGAGGCTTACTCCCTGTCACACTACATAACCGATCTCGAGAACCATGCTCAAAAACGTGTTCATTAATCCAGCTCAAAGCATCCACACTTAAGTATTGTTTCATGTTTAGTCAGGCTTACTGGGTAGAAACACTATTAAAATAGTTTGGTTACAGTTCCTAGCAGTGCAATGGACTGTGAGACTTAATACGTTAGTATCCCACCATGCACGATGTTTACAGCCTGGCAAATACGGAGCCCATGCCCACGGAAACTAAAATTATAATAAGTGTTTAGACTCACCGGGTTTGTTTGTCTGTCCGTCCACTGTTTGTTTAGTGTTAGTCCTTTTTGTTTGTCTATTTATTTTGGCCTCAAGTGCCGTGTCGTGTTTTCTATTTAAAACCTTTTTATTTGTTTCATTAAACCTACTCAGCACAGCCATTGAGTTTTCAGTTTCAACCCCAGGACTGTCTGTCTGTGTGATTCTTTCTGGCCTGACGTCATCCCTGCAGCTAGCCTGTCACAGAAAGGTGTTCATGAAAGCACATGAGAAAGGTGTTCATGAAAGCACATGGGGAAAGGTGTTCATGAAAGCACATGGGAAAGGTGTTCATGAAAGCACATGGGAAAGGTGTTCATGAAAGCACATGGGGAAGGTGTTCATGAAAGCACATGGGGAAGGTGTTCATGAAAGCACATGGGAAAGGTGTTCATGAAAGCACATGGGGAAAGGTGTTCATGAAAGCACATGGGAAAGGTGTTCATGAAAGCACATGGGGAAGGTGTTCATGAAAGCACATGGGGAAGGTGTTCATGAAAGCACATGGGGAAAGGTGTTCATGAAAGCACATGGGGAAAGGTGTTCATGAAAGCACATGGGAAAGGTGTTCATGAAAGCACATGGGGAAGGTGTTCATGAAAGCACATGGGGAAGGTGTTCATGAAAGCACATGGGAAAGGTGTTCATGAAAGCACATGGGGAAGGTGTTCATGAAAGCACATGGGAAAGGTGTTCATGAAAGCACATGGGGAAGGTGTTCATGAAAGCACATGGGAAAGGTGTTCATGAAAGCACATGGGGAAAGGTGTTCATGAAAGCACATGGGAAAGGTGTTCATGAAAGCACATGGGGAAGGTGTTCATGAAAGCACATGGGGAAGGTGTTCATGAAAGCACATGGGGAAGGTGTTCATGAAAGCACATGGGGAAAGGTGTTCATGAAAGCACATGGGAAAGGTGTTCATGAAAGCACATGGGGAAGGTGTTCATGAAAGCACATGGGAAAGGTGTTCATGAAAGCACATGGGAAAGGTGTTCATGAAAGCACATGGGGAAAGGTGTTCATGAAAGCACATGGGGAAAGGTGTTCATGAAAGCACATGGGGAAAGGTGTTCATGAAAGCACATGGGAAAGGTGTTCATGAAAGCACATGGGGAAGGTGTTCATGAAAGCACATGGGAAAGGTGTTCATGAAAGCACATGGGAAAGGTGTTCATGAAAGCACATGGGAAAGGTGTTCATGAAAGCACATGGGGAAGGTGTTCATGAAAGCACATGGGGAAGGTGTTCATGAAAGCACATGAGAAAGGTGTTCATGAAAGCACATGGGGAAAGGTGTTCATGATATTGCTTTTGTCATATTGATTTTGCTCTTAAAGAATATATTGATATTCAATTTTTAAATAGGGCGACATTACTTTTAAATCATTAAAGCAGACCCTCACCCTGCTGTAAAACTTTTCAGACATTAATAAACTGAAGAGACTCCCAGGCACTGTTAGAGATGTTGCTTTTCATGACCATGATAGCTGAGCTGGATGTGACTCGGGTTCAATCACTGTACAACAGGAGAGCCATTGCACCTCCACCACTGACATTGATTTTGATCTGCTGTTTGTGTTTACAGAGACCAGCATCATCACTGAGAGATACACCCTGATTGAAGTTCTGAAAAGCTGGACTGAAGCTCAGCAGTACTGTAGAGAACACCACACTGACCTTGTCAGTATAAAGAACGCCAGTGAAAATGAAGACCTAGTGAAGAAAGCGCAGGGCACGTCTGTCTGGATAGGCCTGTTCAATGAGCCCTGGAAGTGGTCACACCAGGGGGATAACTACACATTTCACAACTGGGGCAATGGGGACCCAGACAATTGGGGAGGCAATCAAAAATGTGTGAGGATGCTCAAGAGTGGTGAATGGAGTGACTATAGCTGCAAATCTCAGTATCCCTTCTTCTGCTATGATGGTAAGGATCCCGGCTCAGTCTGTGTTCTTGTTCAGTTCAGTGTTTGTACCCCAGTCTGTGAGCAGGGACTCAGAGGCCCAGTCCATCTGATCCTACAGTAGCTGTCTGACCCCCAGAGCAGGGCAGGGTGTAGCCTAGAGATCTGAAGAACCAGAAACCAGCCCCATCATTAAGAGTGTGTGAGCAGGGAGCAGCTACCCCTCACTGTTACATACAGGAGAGGCATGTGCTGTAAAATACATTCTGATTGGGTATTTATTGTATTGATTTAAAAACATTGATCCCTTCAGGATGTGTGAGACAGCACAATACATACAGTTTAATTACACTTGAAAAATAAAAATCAAACCCCCTCAGACCCTCCTTCAATACCGCTCTCTGAAGATTAGTAAACAGTTCAGTTTGATTGAAAGCCTACAGCAGAAATGTGACTGTTATAAATTTCTGAATTATTTTATTTATTATAATTTATTCCTTATCGATTCACTCTGGTCTCTCAAGGTATGGTGTGTAATCAGTGTGATTCATAACCCACAGCAGGAATCTGACTTTGTTATAAACTTTCTTTTTTCTCTTTATCTTTTTACAGATGCAGAATCCTCGAGCCCCCCTTTCACTCCGGTCTCTCAAGGTATGGAGTGTAATCAGTTCAGTGTGATTCATAACCCACAGCAGGAATCTGACTTTGTTATGAACTTTCTTTTTTCTCTTTATCTTTTTACAGATGCAGAACCCTTGAGCCTCCCTTCCACTCCGGTCTCTCAAGGTATGGAGTGTAATAAGGTCAGTGTGATTCATAACCCACAGCAGGAATCTGACTTTGTTATAAACTTTCTTTTTTCTCTTTATCTTTTTACAGATGCAGAATCCTCGAGCCCCCCTTTCACTCCGGTCTCTCAAGGTCTGTGCAGTTTGTAGAGTGCAGTGTGTTCAGTGTGATTGACAGCCCACCTCCTGTGTCATGTGATCCACTAGAGCTGTATAAGCTGTGGGAGAGCTGTGTGCAACTATTCAAAAACAATTCTACAAGAGCAGAGTGTTGTCTTTAGGTTTGGAATCCTAATCTATACAGTTACATTATATTGTACAGTACAAAGAATCTGTCTTTCTAAGCAAAATCTACTGCCTGACAATGTCACACTGCAGGAACAGGTGGGCACCGTGCCATAGGGTGCAGTGAAACGACTTGCCTGAGTAGAGTAACTCCTCCTCTGCTGGAATATATTTTTTTTATCTGCATTTACAGACCACGTCATTTAAGAGTGTGTGAGCAGGGAGCAGCTACTCCTCATTGTTACACACAGGAGAGACATGTGCTGTAAAATACATTCTGATTGGGTATTTATTGTATTGATTTATAACACTGATCCCTTCAGGATGAGTGAGACAGCATGTCATTGTGGGCATTGCCCTGGCAGAGACAGCAGCATAGACAGAGTTTCATTACAATACGTTTGAGGAATACAGTTACCACATCATTTTTTCTTTTTTTATCTTCTTACAGATCCCAAAACCACAAGCCCCCCTTCCACTCCGGTCTCTCAAGGTATGGAGTATAATCAGTTCAGTCTGATTCATAACCCACAGCAGGAATCTGGCTTTGTTATAAACTTTATTTTTCTCTTTATCTTTTTATAGATGCAGAACCCTCGAGCCCCCCTTCCACTCTGGTCTCTCAAGGTATGGAGTGTAATAAGGTCAGTGTGATTCATAACCCACAGCAGGAATCTGACTTTGTTATAAACTTTCTTTTTTCTCTTTATCTTTTTACAGATGCAGAATCCTCGAGCCCCACTTCCACTCTGGTCTCTCAAGGTCTGTGCAGTTTGTAGAGTGCAGTGTGTTCAGTGTGATTAACAGCCCACCTCCTGTGTCATGTGATCCACTAGACCTGTATAAGCTGTAGGAAAGCTGTGTGCAACTATTCCAAAAAAAATTCTACAATTACAGAGTGTTGTCTTTAGGTTTGGAATCCTAATCTATACAGTTGCATTATATTATACATTACAAAGAATCTGTCTTTCTAAGCAAAATCTGCTGCCTGACAATGTCACACTGCAGGAACAGGTGGGCACCATGCCATAGGGTGCAGTGAAACGACTTGCCTGAGTAGAGTAACTCCTCCTCTACTGGGAATATATATTTTTTTATCTGCATTTACAGACAACGTTATTTAAGATTGTGAGCAGGGAGCAGCTACCCCTCATTGTTACACACAGGAGAGACATGTGCTGTAAAATACATTCTGATTGGGTATTTATTGTATTGATTTAAAAACATTGATCCCTTCAGGATGAGTGAGACAGCATGTCATTGTGAGCATTGCCCTGGCAGAGACAGCAGCATAGAAAGAGTTTCATTACAATACGTTTGAGGAATACAGTTACCACATCATTTTTCTTTTTTTTATCTTCTTACAGATCCCAAAACCACAAGCCCCCCTTCCACTCTGGTCTCTCAAGGTATGGGGTGTAATCAGTTCAGTCTGATTCATAACCCACAGCAGGAATCTGGCTTTGTTATAAACTTTATTTTTCACTTTATCTTCTTCCAGATCCCAAAACCACAAGCCCCCCTTCCACTCTGTTCTCTCAATGTATGGAGTGTAATCAGTTCAGTGTGTTTCATAACCCACAGCAGAAATCTGGCTTTGTTATAAACTTTATTTTTCTCTTTATCTTCTTCCAGATCCCAAAACCACAAGCCCCCCTTCCACTCTGGTCTCTCAAGGTATGGGGTGTAATCAGTTCAGTGTGATTCATAACCCACAGCAGGAATCTGGCTTTGTTATAAACTTTTTTTTTTCTCTTTATCTTTTTACAGATGCAGAACCCTCAAGCCCCCCTTCCACTCTGGTCTCTCAAGGTATGGGGTGTAATCAGTTCAGTGTGATTCATAACCCACAGCAGGAATCTGACTTTATTATAAACTTTATTTTTCTCTTTATCTTTTTACAGATACAGAACCCTCAAGCCCCCCTTCCACTCTGGTCTCTCAAGGTATGGAGTGTAATCAGTTCAGTGTGATTCATAACCCACAGCAGGAATCTGGCTTTGTTATAAACTTTATTTTTCTCTTTATCTTTTTATAGATGCAGAACCCTCGAGCCCCCCTTCCACTCTGGTCTCTCAAGGTATGGAGTGTAATAAGGTCAGTGTGATTCATAACCCACAGCAGGAATCTGGCTTTGTTATAAACTTTATTTTTTTCTCTTTATCTTTTTACAGATGCAGAACCCTCAAGCCCCCGTTCCACTCTGGTCTCTCAAGGTATGGTGTGTAATCAGTTCAGTGTGATTCATAACCCACAGCAGGAATCTGACTTTGTTATAAACTTTATTTTTTTCTCTTTAATTTTTAATAATAATAATAATAATAATAATAATAATAATAATAATAATAATAATAATAATAATAATAAAAATAATAATAATAATAATAATAATAATAATATCACCAGGCACTCCAGTCCCTGAGGATCTCCACCTGATCTCTCACAGTATGGTCTGGATGGAGGCTTGGCAGTACTGCAAGGATCACTACACTGACCTAGTGAGCCTCACAAGCCTGGCTGCACAGAACAGAGTGTCGGAGCTCGTCAGGAACAGCACTGCGTCGCGATTCTGGATTGGCCTGCACAGAACCATTGTGTATCATAACTGGTACTGGGTTGCTGGTAAAGATAAGAAGGGGCTCCTAAACTACACTAACTGGGCCCCTGGGGAGCCCAACAATCCTTACTATGAGCACTGTGGGGAGATGGTGCTGAGGGAGGATGGGGGGGCTGAGTGGAATGATCTGTGCTGTTATGCAAAGCTCCCCTTTATCTGTTTCAAAGATTAACAACACCCCTAAAAGGGTGTACAGCAGTGGTCTAGTCGGGACCCCTTTTAAAGTCACTTTAGTCTGAAAAAAAACCCATTTACTAATAAATTATAGAAATATCTAAATCTGAATGATATTGTGTAAGCAATGTGTGAATAATAAACAACTCGAAGTCTTGTATGTGACAGAGTTTGCAATGCCATGTCTGCTCTCTATAAAGAGCTGCTGCAATGCACTGCAGCCATTGCGGATGGTAGGTCTGCTTGTGATGTGGTCGCTTGAAACCTTCCTGTGAACCCCCAGGGTTCCCAACCCCCAGTCTGAGAACCACTGTCTCCACAGAACCCAGAGCTTTACTATAGGAGTAATACACCAAAATACTATAGAAGAAAATGCTATGTAGCAATCTTTAATGATATACCTTATTCTGATATTTCATTGTACTTGTTTAATATCCTATTGTGTGTGTTCTGTGTGATTCTCTATTGTTTCAACTAAGAGCATCATCTGCCCTGCTTACTAACTAGTCCAGCAAAATGCCTCCTGAAAAGACTCCACAAGGCTGATTGTAATGAAGCGAGGTGGGGAAGCATAATAGTGTTGCACAGTCTTCAGTGCACAGTGCTTTTCCTAAGGGCTTCAGTGCACAGTGCAACGCTAACATGCTTCCCCACCTCACTTCCTCACAGTCAGCCCTGAGGAGTCTTTTCAGAAGCTGCTTCACTTGTTTTTTTAGTTCAGGATCCTCAGCTGTTTAAAATGCAGCGTGTAGATAAACTGCTGCATCCTGGTACCTTTGCTGTAGGTCACTTGGTCTGATTGAGGATGCAGCAGCAGCTTGGTTTAAATCATTAGTATCTATAACGTTGACTATGAAATATCTAGTTTCCAAATTGAAGTATAAAACACAAGCAAAACAAAGGGGTCAGTGATAATATTGCTGGGGTTAGTAAGCTTTAAGAAAATGGATTTTAACCCTTGGTTAGCAGTCCTTTAATACAGAATACATTGATAAGGGGAGAAGCACAGCGGGGGGAAATGGGATAACTTGATATTCTCATTATAACTACTTTTTCAGCTTTTTTTCTTTTAAAAATAAAAATGTTTTAAATATTTAAGTAGTTTTTATGCATTTAATAAAGTGTGTCTGTAGTCAGGCCTGTGTGATGTCATCAGCACTAGTATCACAAACACTCCACTTGGAAAAGAAAAGAAACTCTTTTCTGTCCCTTGTTTGCACTCCTGTGTTGCTTCCCTGAGCTGCAGCAGAGCGGTCGTTCATACCCCCCTGCTGCTGCAGGTAGTCTCAGCAGCGTGCCTGTTTAGTGCACACTAGAGTGACACAAAGAGAGACCAGAAAGCTTCAAGTAGGGAGGAAGCTTGTGTGCCTGCAGACTAAACTACCTGCCTCTGGGGAATGCAAACAAACTGGACAGCCAACAGGGCCTGGTTTCTGATGAAGCAGATTGCAGCTCATGCTAATCTGATGAGGAATGTAGTAAAGAGACACACTGTAATTCTATTTTAATATGATGCTACATCTTTCAATATATTGAATAAGTCCTGCCTCACTCTTTATATTCTACATTTCTGAGTGTATCTGCCATTATAAAATGAATAAAGAGTTGAACTTCAGTTTGAACCCTCAGTCTTTTTTTTCCCGATTTCTCTAAATATAACAAATATCACTAACACCTTCTCAAAACGTTTTAATCATCCAGAAATACAAATGAATCCACTGTTACACAGAAGACAGCCTAAACACAAGAACGTCAGGGTTATTCTGCCACCTACTGTTTCCAGCGAGGTATTGCAGGAGAGGTGAGGCTATATAGCAACTATATTATAGGGGAGAGGCTAGAACTTTGTTCTGCATATTTCAATGATTTATTCAGAATAAATGAATTGGCTTGTTTTTAAAATAATCATGTACAACACACACAAGTCTATACTGTTTAAAATGATAAAAACACACAGCATAATAGAACAATGACAGTAACCATGCAATGTATGTAAAGTCTTAACCCTGTAGATCTTATAATTACAGAGAGTCCAGCACAGTTTCATACAGAAAGCATCAGATTTGTTCGTTTCAATGTTTTTTCCATCAATTTGAATGAGAAATGGCAGTCCTGAAACGAGGTCCCACGCGGGGGGAATAACCGGGGGGGGGGGGGGGGGGTTCAAAACAGGATTGGCTGGGAGCAAAATCAACTCGTGTTCTCTTCCAATCAGACGCTGCATTTTAGAATTTAAAAATAATTTCATTTGGAAAACAACAGCGACAATAGAGAGAAGTGTAAGGTACTGCACGCAGGCAATACAAATGTGCATTATAAATATCATATGGGAGATACTGAAATTGAAGAAGGAATCTATGAAAAAGACCTAGGAGTTTATGTTGACTCAGACATGTCTTCATCTAAACAATGAGGGGAAACTATAAAAGAGGCCAACAAGATGCTCGGATATATTGTGAGAAGTGTTGAATTTAAATCAAGGGAAGTAATGTTAAAACTTGACAATGCATTAGTAAGACCTCACCTCCAATATTGTGTTCAGTTCTGGTCACCTCGCTGCATAAAGGATACAAAGGGTTTAAAAGGCATGCCTTATCCAGACAGGCTTAAAGAATTGAATCTATTCACTCTTGAACAAAGATGATTACAGATCGATCTGATTCTACCATTCAAAATTCTATAAGGTATTGACAATGTCGACCCAGGGGACTTTTTCAACTTTTTTACACAGAGAATTGTGAGGGACTGGAACCAACTCCCCAGTAATGTTGTTGAAGCTGACACCCTGGGATCATTCAAGAAGCTGATTGATGAGAATCTGGGATCAATAAGCTACTAACAACCAAACGAGCAAGATGGGCTGAATGGCCTCCTCTCGTTTGTAAACTTTCTTATGTTCTTAACAACAACAACAACATGGAGCCTTTCAGCTAATCTAAGGGGTCACGACTCTGTGGAGTTTCACATTGGGGTTCTGGGACACACTGGGTGTGATCTTTGTGATCTAAGTTAAGATGTGAGTGGAACTAAACAGCTCAGCCTTGTTCAGCTCACGGAACTCCAAAAAGACCAATGCTGCAAATTGTCAAGTATTTCCTCAATTCACAAGAGGTGTTGAAGTGAAGTGTTGAAGTATGTACTCAAGCGACTCCAACGTGATATAACGTTTTCTGTGTATATGGGTTATGTTGAAAAAAAAATGTGTTTTCTTTATTTTTGTATAAGAAAAACAGCACCTCATTCCAAATAACCTGTTCATTCTAGGGAGACCAACTTTAAAACACATGTATCTGTAATTCTAAATATCTTTGAGCATTCTTTAAATACGGTCTTAGGTACAATAAACATATCCATTTACGAGGATTTATTATTATTATTATTATTATTTTTATTATTATTATTATTATTATTATTATTATTATTATTATTATTATTATTATTATGTTAGAACAGCCACTAACAAAAGTCCTAAAGACCACGAATCACGTCAAAGAAACTAAAACTCTTTTCCTGTATATTGGCATCGTTTAAAAAAAACTTCATGATTAAGTTAGTTGTCACATAACCCAGCCGCTCCCTCCTATCCTGTGGCTGCAGTCAGCCCGGGTGCTACGTCACGGCACGCAGGCTCCAGCATTGAGAGCCAGCAGGCAGCAATGATAACTACTAACTTGTATAAATGACTTGTTTAAACTTCATTAAACTCACATATTTCAAGACTACTGATTGGGAGGAATTGTATTCAGAACCCGTACTGGGCAAGATGTCGCCGATAGTAAAATACTGCAGAAAGACAGCCAGGAATAAAATCCATGTATTAATGAGTGTATCTGTACCAGAGCCCCCAATTACTCTTAGGTGCCGTTTACAAACGCAGAATAATAGTATGGGAAAAAGGAAGACTACAATAAGAAAGAAAGAAAGAACAAACACTGTGTCCAGCACAGAGAGCCCTGAGTGACTCTCATACCTGCAGACCAGCATGGGGGAGAGGCACAGAGAGCCCTGAGTGACTCTCATACCTGCAGACCAGCATGGGGGAGAGGCACAGAGAGCACTGAGTGACTCTCATACATGCAGACCAGCATGGGGGAGAGGCACAGAGAGCCCTGAGTGACTCTCATACCTGCAGACCAGCATGGGGGAGAGACACAGAGAGCCCCGAGTGACTCTCATACCTGCAGACCAGCATGGGGGAGAGGCACAGAGAGCCCTGAGTGACTCTCATACTTGCAAACCAGCATGGGGGATAGGCACAGAGAGCCCTGAGTGACTCTTATACCTGCAGACCAGCATGGGGGAGAGGCACATAGAGCCCTGAGTGACTCTCACACCTGCAGACCAGCATGGGGGAGAGGCACAGAGAGCCCTGAGTGACTCTCATACCTGCAGACCAGCATGGGGGAGAGACACAGAGAGCCCCGAGTGACTCTCATACCTGCAGACCAGCATGGGGGAGAGGCACAGAGAGCACTGAGTGACTCTCATACCTGCAGACCAGCATGGGGGAGAGGCACAGAGAGCCCTGAGTGACTCTCATACCTGCAGACCAGCATGGGGGAGAGACACAGAGAGCCCCGAGTGACTCTCATACCTGCAGACCAGCATGGGGGAGAGGCACAGAGAGCACTGAGTGACTCTCATACATGCAGACCAGCATGGGGGAGAGGCACAGAGAGCCCTGAGTGACTCTCATACCTGCAGACCAGCATGGTGTAGAGGGGAGCTGGATGGAGTTGTATCTTCAGAGGTGATTCAAAATAAAGAAAATATATGAACTGCTCCAATCATGCTGTGTTTGTGTAAGCAAGCCTGAAATATACTTTGCACTGGTTTGTTTTTTTAGGTCTTTAACTGAGCTCCTCACGTTGCAGTATTTAAAACATCTGATTTGTTTGCGAGGGCTGCAGCGCACACCTGTTGTTATTGTAGATACAAACTAGAGAGATTTGAATGTCTCCATGGCAACAGGGTTCCAGTGGCAGGTCATCGGCTGTGCGTGTTGTTACCTCCAGAATAATCAACATTGAAGTGGGGTACAAAGAGAGCCCAATCCTCCGACCCCTTCACTAAATATCTCAGGGTCCCTGAAGAGGTCATCGAGCCTGCCAGGACTGGTACAGCAGTCAGTGTGATTCCTGTCTGACAGTCACCATGGCAACTAGCAAGGGGAACAGTGACACCCCCAAGAACCCAAACCAGCAAGACTATATATAAATCATGTTGTGACACTGTGTAATATAATACACTATGAATATTGAAACACAGGGCAAATACCTCTATATATAATATCATATACATATTGTTTTTAAATGGAGTGACAGTCACTGTGTAAAGTATGAAGTCATTGGCTGTGCTGTTTGTCTCCACCCATCATACTCAGTATATCATATCATGTCTAAACTGAGCGTCATCTTGTCAGCGCGTTTCCAGCCGGGGAGGAGAACACTTTGGCACTGCTTTGAGTGTAAGGTAAGACTTTCCTAAAACACGATCTCGATGTACTTGTTTATACACTATTTAATTAAATTCCAATACATTTTTTCTGACATTGCAGTATATGAAATACATAAGAGATATTCTGGAATATGTTCATTATATCCTTGATTTAGTTTTAAAATGTAAACATTGATAACATATATGATGATGATGATTATTATTATATTTTCAATTATTATTAGTATTGCTACTAAGATGTTTTGGTTTATTATTCTTATTTTGTATTTCTACTGTTATTGCTGATTGTGATAATGCTGCTGTATATATCTCACGCTGTCTTATTCTCAAAGTTTAACTTTAAGACCTTTTCAAAGCTTGTTTGTGGGGTTAAATGGAATTTGATGTTCATGTATTTATTATTCTCTGATCGATACACACTTTGTATAGGAAATACATTGAACAGCAAGTGGTTATATGCGCAGGTATTATTTAAAAAAGACATCTATACAACTCTGTTCAATTAAAAGCACAAAAGGCTTTAGTTTGAAAGCAGGGGAACCGCCCTACTTTGCATAACCCTTGCTCGGTCTAGCTAAGGAAACATTCACATTGCTTTAATACCCCCTCTAAACAAATGAGATGCTTTCAACACTGCACCCCGCCAGCCTGGGTAAGCACTTCATTGCTGGGTCTTGATGCAAATACAGGAAGTGCAAATCAGTCTGCTCATTATTTGAAATACACATATACAAGTGTTAGCACAGTGTTTGGTTAAAGCATCTGTTTGAGTGAGACTAATTCACCTGCAGTCGGTCTCTGTATATTCAGTATGTTCATGTCTGTTTCATGTCATCTGGATCTTTTTAAAACCTCAAACTGAACGAGACATGGAACCCAGTATCTTTACTGAATTCAAGTTTACTGGCCGGCCTGATTGAATTACAGCCACTAGTTTTGCATAACCTAGAATTTTAGGATATATATATATATCTTATATTATATATATATTAGCTGGCTCTTTGAGCTAATATATATATATATATATATATATATATATATATATATATATATATATATATATATATATATATATATATATATATATGAACATAATTTAGATATTTTATTTAACATTTTATGTAATCAAAGAAACTCAAATGTTATTACAAACGTCTGCCAGAAGCTATAATAGTAGTACAGTATTCCGTGTTAGATTTTGAAATGTCTCAATTTTTCAATATAATATGTAATTTAATATGTGAACCTAACATTATTCAGCAGGTTTCACTCGACTTTACAGAAGCTAAATGAGTTCATTCTATAGGGGATGCAAACCTTTTGGCCATCGCTGTACTTTGAACTGAACTAGTATCTTCAAAGACCAGACATTTATTTATTTAAAAGGTTGGTCCACCGAGATGCAAACAGCTTGTCCTGTATTATAGAGCCGCTCCAATAAAACAATTAATTACTACAGCAAGGACACGGCGTGACTGTGATCATTTTCAATCATATCTGTATGCAGTGACAGGCTAATCGTATTTTTTAATTAGTTCAGTTGTTGATGCATTGATTTCTGATTCATGTATGTATTAATATGATATACTGTATGCACCACTGCTGGTCCCAGTTCCCCCACTCTCGCACTTTGATTCCTACCTAGCAACAACATACGTCACCCATGACTCTCCCAGGCTGTAACGTCACAGAGCATGCAGGTATTAAAGCTGTACTACATTAGCGCCCTCTAGCGGTATAGAGAACCATAGCAGTGATGTGTTTAAGATGGACCAGCAGGAGGACATTTGGGGCTCATTTCTCCTCCTCCTTGATTAATAGCTTTAAATGAACCAAACACTGTGTGTTTGGGGACGGGAGCGCGACGGATCTATCTGGCACTGTGTGCTTTGAGGTAAAAGGGATTTGAATGTAACAGTGCTCTAGATTTTTTTTCTCTATTTAATAGAAAAGCTTGTTTCACTTGAATATTAGTTATCTGTGTCCCAGGTGTGTTGTTTGCAAGGGTTTTTGGTGTGTCATTTTTGTTGTTTATTTTTATCACTGAAAACTGCTAATTGTATATTCACTACAAAACAATAATTACTACAATAAGGGCGGGCAAATATGGGCAGGGGCGGATCGTCCACTAAGTGCTTAATTCTGACATTTACTGACATTCTTAGTTGTTATTATCCACAGCAAATGTCCATTTTATGGGAAAAAAGTCTTTATGCCATATCACTGGTTATGCTTATCGTATGCCTCTTCTCCTGGTTCCGGGGTGTATCGCCCGGAGGATGGCCGTGTGAGCATGAGTAAGTATGATTTTCGGCTGAAATTGTAGCTTTTCGCTGCTCCTATTAATCCCATTTGTGGCGGCGAATTTAACCCCCAATGGGGAGTCTATGCAGTTACCACCTAGACACACTAGATGGCGGTGTATAAAATATTGCTATATTTATCAAGACGATTAATGTTGTAGCCAAATAGCAGCCTCGGAATAAGAACATTAAACAAGGAGAAAGAGAAGAAGTAATTTGTAGGTCGCAGCTGTTTTTGTTAGAAAGTGAACGATGACAGAATAAGAAAGGCCAATGAGCGCCGTGCTGTCTCTACAGCAAAGTCCGTTTGAGCGGAGAACTCTGTCAGAGAAATTATTATTATTATTAATTTCTTAGCAGACTTACAATTGTTACAAGATATCACATTATACATTATTTCACATTATACAGACATTATTTTTACATACAATTACCCATTTATACAGTTGGGTTTTTACTGGAGCAATCTAGGTAAAGTACCTTGCTCAAGGGTACAACAGCAGTGTCCCTCACCTGGGATTGAACCCACAACCCTCCGGTCAAGAGTCCAGAGCCCTAACCACTACTCCACACTGCTGTCCCGATTACAGATCAAGGAGTTGGGCCCGGATCAGCCAAATATTACAGCAAAGCAGCGACAGGGGGAAACTCTACAACCGGACATTCTCCAGAACATAGTACGAGAAAAAGCCCTGGCTGCGTGGGTGTGCAACACGCAACGCTGTGCTCTGCTTTCCATGTCTGCTGTTTCGGATTTGGCCTGGACTGACCGAGGGGTGAGCGACATGAAGCACATCTCGGAAAAAGATGAAAAAGCACGAACACGATAAAACGCATATGCAGAATGTGGTAAAGCTGGCGATGTTGGGCAAAGTTAACATAGCTACCCAACTGAACAGAGTTCAATACAAAGGTATTGAGAGGTTTGCCTCCCAGAAAGAGAGACGGGCAGAGTTTCTTTATAGGTAAATACCTGACTGTTTCTGATCCTCACCTGTGTGATTCTGTGTCAGCTGAGCAAAATAATTAATTTACACACACCATCACTCTCACACACTCACTCTCAATCACTCTCACACATACTGAACTATACAGTAAAAATGTGGGTGATGTTTAAATGTTTGAGTTTTTTATTTTGGATTTATTGATCTGAGTTCATGTAAATGTTATTTATTTGAGTTTATGTAATTGTTTGAGTTATTTATTTCAGTTTTTTACAGTGTCAAGTTGAAATTTTGATAATGTTGATATAGCCTATGTTTAATGGCTATAGCCTATGTTTAATGTAATGTGAATGTTGATAAGTTAAATGGAAGTAGGCTAAGTGCCGACTTTTGCTTTTGCCAGTCAGCTGTCTTGAATCTATTTAAATTGAATATAGTAAAGGTGTATGCGGCAGAGATGGATGGCTCTTTGATAGAAACAGTTTAATTTATTTGAAGTCTTCCCACTGATGACGGGAATGGGAATGTAGAGATGGAAACCCAGCTAACAGGATTGAAGTTTTTGCAGTTATCAATCTTTTAAGACACACCTGTGGTGGCTTTGACAGACTCACTGAGAGCAGAAACTGATCATACTGTAAGATGGGTACATTGGGTAAACTGGAATGCGAAGAAGGAATCCCCGCTAGATGTGTCCAGATATCTTGCAGGTATCAAGTGAAGGCTGATGTCCCTCATACCTGTGGTGTGAAAGGATGGCTATCTCGTCCCGTCGTGGCCTTCACAGAACCACTCAGAGCTGAGCCAGAGAGAGAAGTTGAATCCTGCTGGAGCAGGGCTGACTTGCCTGACATCAATGGGACAATCTAAGATGTTGAAGTACCCTACTTATAAATGTATTATGCTATATTCTTTGTGTTAGTTTACAATAATATAATATGATGTACCTTGTTATTAATCTACTGTATTATTGTTTAAAAATAATTCTTTGTAACCAGTAACAATGTTATTAGTGGAATTGGATGGAGTCTGTGTAAACGGTTCATTGATAGAAACTCCTGCTAGCATGTTGAAGTCTGGGGCCTCTCTCTTATCAGGGGGTAGGATCTCTAACATATACATGGAGCCTCCTTAGCATTCCAATCCAGTAAAGCAAAGGAAAGTAAAATGAAAATAACCCAAACAGTGTAAAGACAGTTAGAATTGAATTATAAGAAATACTGGTTTGTGATTTTACTGTAAGGTAGAACAATATGAAGTGTATTAGCAGAAAGTGTATAAGAATTTGGAACTAAGAGAATATAGTGCAGAAATTAACTTAAAGTAAGAATTTCATCAGAATAGAATGATACCAGTCTGTGTCAGGCATACAGCAGGCTTGCCAAAGAGAAGGTAATTAATCTTGGTAACCCTTGCTTGTTTACAGTACCAGATGGAGTGTGATGTTTGGAATCCAAGGTTTATATAATGAGTGATCTGTTACATATAAGAAATATCTCTTGGAACAAATGAGGGGGGGGGGGGGCATAGCATAGGACCATGGAATGCCATACATCTGAGAAGATGATTACAAAAGAGTCTTCTATCAATGATGGATGACCTTGATAGAGAAGCAGGTGGTTCAGAACTTACCTGAACAGGATTTTTGTAAAAGAAACAGAGAGAGGTGACTTTTAATTTGAAGCACTGAATGGCTAAAATGAGGCTGTTATATTTTGATTATGTTCCTGATAGACTGAATTTAAGTGAAAATGCTTGAATATATAGTTGCCTGCTTAAGACAATCCAATATATTTTAGTTAAACCACATCTATGCATGTAATGAAGCCAATCAAACAAGGAGGATGTCTTTTGATGTTAGAAGGGACACACACACACACATATATATTGACTTATTATTGGGATAATTACACCAGGATAGGTGTTTCATATTAAACCAATCTCTTTCTATGTATTCTTCATATGCTTGCACTGTATTCACATGCATGCTGTGTTCAGGAACTCCCTGGTACCAAGAAAGAATAACATCAGTTCAAAAGTTCACCTTGCATATTTCGGAGATGTAGGAGAGATGGACTAGGGGATGATGGCTAATTAATCTTATGGAGGGAGTTACCAGGTGTTTTAAAAATGTTATTAACTTGAAGGACATGCGCTGTTAAGGCTGATTAATGTTCACAACTTAATTGAGACTTATGATGTAAGAAGTGAGGCAAAAACTCTATAAAAACCGAGGCAAATTCCAAGTCAAGTATGATTCAACTTGTTAACTACAAGTTGTGTGATCCATGCTCTGAAGATCTCTGACCGAGCTGATTGCTGTTGGTGTCGTGTTCAGAAGTCTTTGCCTTTGAAGACAGTTCCTGTCCTAACCTTATACTCTATACTTCCATATATAATTTGGGAGGTAAGAACTACTTGGAATCTATATTTATGCATTGCTATAAGGTATATGACTTATGTTTTAGTCTATGAGATTGATATATTGGATGTTTTAGGACTTAGCGATGGGCGTCTATAGTTTTATGCATGCGTAGCCTTAGAGCAAAACATGTTGTAACCATAAAATGTATTTGAAGTATTAAGAGTGTGCTTAGAGTATGTGTATATATATATATATATATATATATATATATATATATATATATATATATATATATATATAGAGTACGTGCAAACCAGACAAAGGATAAAAAAAACAGCTTCATGTAAGTCAAATATTTTTTTCGTTGTAATGGTATTGGAAAAAAAATCCCGACGGCATCGCTGAACGTGACGGCATAGCTGCTATGGACTCAAGTGCATCAGGTACTCTGGGTATTTTGTATATATTATGAGAAATTTAAGATATGAATTTAAAGTAAAACACCAGGCCCATCTGAGGGCTCGTCCATAGATGCAAGATACCAGCAGGTTGTAATTTACAACGTCACAGAAACCCTGGATGAAATTATTTTCTGTAACTCACTGAAGCCCATCTCTCTCTCTCTCTCTCTCTCTCTCTCTCTCTCTCTCTCTCTCTCTCTCTCTCTCTCTCTCTCTCTCTCTCTCTCTCTCTCTCTCTCTCTCTCTCTCTCTCTCTCTCTATATATATAAGGGGGAAATTTAAGAGGAAGAACAAAATGCAGTAATGATTCAATTAAGGGGCAGAAGAAGTAAGATAAAATAATCTGACAATAGCAAGGATTAGATACGAGCCAAGACAGACGCAATTCAAAGTAATACAGATGTCAATAGTTAAGAGCAAAAGTCACTTCAGGATGCATTCGAAGTTGTAGCTTAAAGATATGCATATATATTTTGGCTAACTATCACTGTTAGGGAGTGCTCTGCAGTCAATTTATAGAAATATACAAATAGAAGCCCTGGTGGAGAAGATGTAATCTGGCTTGAACAGATAAACATGTTTCTATTTAAAGGTGTGCATGCAAGTGCTGTGTACAGTATCTATTGTTATACTGTTATTTTTTTCAATTTAATTTCTAATTTATAAATCAGAGGCAAGAAGATTCAAAGCCAACTACATCAACTGCAGAGACAACTGGGATCCCACCATCTGAGGTAAGAATGATGATCCATCCAGTGAAGAAAAACTAGAACAGCTTAATCTACGATTAGTTTATTGTGAGCTACCTATGCAGAGTTGCTCTTTCTTCATGTGGTAATTAATGTCTCACTATGCTGTATGCCAACATATTTCTGTATTTAGTTTATTACAAGAGGCCTTATTGATCGCTGCCAAAAGCAAAGCCAACATAAATTCACAACCGACCTCTTGGACTGTACAGCACATCATACCTGTCCAGTCATTCCCTCTCGGGTGCTGTCTGTAACAAAGGGCACACAGCAAAGCAAACAGCACCGAGAGCAGGAACCCAGGAAATAATAGGCAAGTAAAACATTTCAGATTGAGAAAAGCTAAAAGAACCACAAAACCCCTCTGAGGTAACAAGTTTTCTTGGGTTAGTTACCTACTGAGGACAATTCATTCCTGGCTTAGCTACACTGACACAGCCTTTGAGAGAGCTTACAAAACAGGATCAGCTGTGGTCCTGGTCTGAATGACATCAACAAGCATCTAACACTCTAAAGAGCAAACTAACAGGCGACACGGTGATGCCTACTGAAGAAAACAGAACTGCTGTCTCCTGTCGAGCAGAGATACTCCAGGACTGAAAGAGGAGCACTAGCAGTCATATGGGGGTGTCTTCATTTTCACTATCTTTCAGGACAGACGTTTACAGTCATCACTGATCATAAACCACTAGTGCCCAACTTCAACAAGCCTTCAGCCAAACCAACACCAAGAATTGAGAGATGACTACTTAAACTTCAAAACTACAAATCTGATATCCTATACAAGGCAGGCTCCAGCAATCCCACTGATTACTTCTCAGGACAACAATCGTGCTAATGTGTGCTAATAATTATATATGTCTAGGGTTTAGGTCAACCACATTAATATTTCTATTAAAATGTTGTTGGAATTCAAAGGTTCTTAACACAAATACTAAAAAATATAACAATTACATATTTGTATTTATATTTTCTGGGTTTATTCTAAATTCTTGATAAAGTGCACAAACAGACAAAATAGAAATACTCAGTTATAAATAGAGAACTATTTGTGTTTATAAAAAATATGTAAGTTCTTAAGGTTTCTGTCAATCACTTGGTTTATCTTTACTGGTTCTTGATTGGTAAATTACCACTCTGGACGTTCTCTTCAGAACGAGGGCTGCTTTCACTCTGCCAGGTTTTGTAACAATGCCCTTCCCTGGAACTTGTTGTTTAAATTCTGCATTTTGGATAAAAAGTTTTAATTCGCCATAGCTTTATTTGATAGCTCATAATCTCGTATACATTTCAGATTCCTTCTCCCCACGAGATTTCAAACATGCTCATATTAAAATGTCTTGTTATAAGCACGAGATTTTAATACATTTATTTCTCATTTTACTTCATTTAAAATAGTTTATATCTCCAATTTGTCGTGATAAGACTTTTTGAATGTGTGTGCGTCAAGTGTTTGTAGTAGAAAGTTTGTAAAACAATTGCATTTCATTTCAGTGCCAAGGGTAATTTGTTATACTATACCATTCATGGATCGTTTAGAATGGTGACACTCAGTCCATTCACAAACTTTCAATTGATTTTTAGAATCATGAAGTTGAAAAAGTAACTTCTTTTGATTAGTTTTTATCATTGCACCGCGTTGCCAATAAATACTTCTTTGGTTTCACTGAAAGTTCTGTTTCAGTAAATCCCCCCATGTGCTTACTCCTTTAATCCACTGGGGGAGTGCACTCCCTGTAACCAAATTCCTAATACAGTGCACTCTGTTTATAAGAATCACTGATATAAGAATCAACCGCAGATAATGATCAAAACCACTGGAACAAAATAATTCCTATACTAACCATGCTAAACTACTCTGCTTATAAGAATCAAGAAATCCACTTATACAGCCAATAAAGCTGTTATTGAATTTGAATTTGCTCACATCTCGTGTGATTAGACACACAGCGTGTATTCAGTATAATCCCTGCTCCACAGCGGCTCCCAGTAGAAAAAAAAGCAAGTCGTGCAGTTCATGTGTGTCGACATGGCAGGAGAAAGAAAGACGCACAGCTGCATTGTACAGGTATTGTTGTTGTTCTCTGTTAGTGAAAATGTGTTTTAATAAAGTGAATACACATTGAATACATGCTGAGTACAGCACTGTTGTGTGATATGCATGTAGAGGGAGTGGGATTGCATAGCGGAGCAGTGAGGGGGAGGAGGAGGATTGTGCAGCTTTGCATCTCCGCTTAGTGAAAAACCGTGAGATCTGCATCGCAACTGAAAAAAAAAGCCATAGATGCTTAATGCAGTGGTAGTCTGTAAAATATTGTACTGTCATTTTAATTCAAAGGCCATTACATGTAACACCACATGTAACAACTAGGCACCCTCACGAGACGATCACTTCTCAAGTATACTGCAGTAAAATAGGATTCTGTATTCTTGAGTAAACAGAATCGTGATTATGTAATAAGCTGCTTACCCACGAGGACTTATTTTGATTGTTTTGATGTGTTGTCCTCAGTGACTGAGCACTATTGACATGTGTATACTGTATTTAAACTGCTGGTGTGCGGAGGCGCTTTTGCTAATTGTAATCATACCACTCCGCTTTTAAGACTCAACCGCCTATAAGAATGAAATCATCCGGGACGGATGTGATTCTTATAAATGGAGTACACTATATTAAGTTTGAATAAACATTGGAGTCTGGTTTTGATTATTAGTCTTGCAGACAGAGACCATCTGTTTAAGCACATAAAATAAATAATTTTGAACTGTCTATTTGAGAACTGTTTTATTGAGATTAAACATTTTGGGCACGTCTGTGTGCGTGCCATGACCTGGAAGTGCTGCGGCTGGACTGATGGTTGCTGAGAGACTGCAGTTTGGGCCTTTTAAAACTTTATCTAAAAATAAGCAGTTACCTTTTGGAGAATCAAACTATTTGGGGAATATACACTACTCGTCGAGAGTTGGAGATCAAGGGTGCAAGCTGTTTGGCCTTACTGAGAAAGACCCTCCAGGTTTTGGGACAAACGGTGTCGGACTTACCTGTTGTACCGGTGGACCAGATCGTATTGCTCTTTACTATTAACCTTAGCGTGAAGCATTGCTACTAAACGATACTTTTAAAATTCCTGCACAGACTGGCTAACTTTGATTAAGAGACATCCTGCTCTAGGAATATTCATTGTTAAAGCCCAAGAAGTGTGTGTACATGGCACACGTGAAGGAAGGGCAATAATAATAATAATAATAATAATAATAATAATAATAATAATAATAATAATAATAATAATAATAATAGTTTACCAGTATACACTGCTGTCGTTCATTTGCATTTGTGTTGCCTATCTATTATGTAAACAGACCACTGCACATTATAATTTCTTGAAATCCTTCTTGATGTACTTGATAGGGGGAGAAAATAAATAACTTTGAACTATTTCAGAACTTTTATTGAGATTAAACATTTTGGGCAGTATGACACTCTGCCTACTTCTGCTGTTTGTTTGTCCTCACATACCTTGGCTGACTCTATACAGGGTTTAGACAGTGTTGGTACATCTGAGTTCTGGTAATGTGTGTCAGACAAGTCAGTGGTTGGTAGTGCAGTGTATTCGGACTCTACCTGGCACCCCATTCACTTGAATTCATTACAAAATGCCTTGAAGCAGAGAACAGTGCACTCAGATTGCTGTGTGGTGCAGTCAGTCTACAGGGTGTGGCCGGCCAGTTAAACAGAGAGCAACCTGATGGGTGTAAACAGAGGAGGCGCTCTGAACGGTGAGTGCTGTCATTATCCCAGGAATGAGGACAAGCCCCCAAAGCTCAATTCTGTGTATATAACGAGTACAGTGTATGAGAAACCGAGTTCTGCATCTGCTTCAAGCAGCGCGGCGGCGTGATTCAGAACAGAGCGATTCACCCGGTCATTCCGACACTGGGTTTGAATGAATGCGACATTCCAAAATGAGATTCAGGTCACTCGGGTCCACTGGATATGAAAAAAAAATGACAATGCTGCATCTCTCAATGCTTGCTGTGTGAATGTGTGATACATGCTGGATCTCAATGCCTGCTGTGTGAATGTGTGACACATTGCTGGATCTCTCAATGCTTGCTGTATGAATGTGTGATATATGCTGGATCTCAATGCTTGCTGTATGAATGTGTGATACATGCTGGGCAGCTCTTCCTCTGAGCTTTTTAGATACAGAGAGCCCTGTAGTTTTGACTGAGAAAGGGTCAATTATCAGGGAGAAACCTTCGGCCACACATTAGCCACATATTTAATATATTTAATACATTACACAATTTTGAAACAATATTCAAACACAAGTACCTCAACAATTTTACAACTTGCTTTAAAATTTAAACAAGACATTTATTGCGGCTCTGCCTCTTATTCTGAAACATCCTCTGATTTTATATATATATATATATATATATATATATATATATAAAATAAATATGAAGCCTGTCTGAGATCTTATCATAAATGCAGCCCTCCCAGTAGTGACTACATCCCTTACACAGTAAAGTGATCCATTTTTCAAGGAATGTACAGCTAGAAAAAAGCTTGCTTGCTTCTTCATCAGATAATATCATGTAATTAAGAAACAGACATTGTTTAATATGGCTAATTGTAGCTTTAATAAAGGCAGGTAGCATGGAAAGAAAATAAACTTAATAATTAAACACGCAATTCATTTGGCTAACTTACTTAAATTCGGGAAAGGGGGACAGTCCATTACCTTAGTTTTTCAGCACAGAAGAATGCAGTGCTTTTCAGATCTGACTTTCACTGAAACATTGAATTTTTTAGGGCTGTCAGTTCATTACAGTTAACTCCTGCGACTGACACGTTAATTTCTTTGGAGATTTTTTTAACTTGCGTTGATCTTATTTCTCGATGTTTATTATTTTTGATCTTATTTTTGTATTAATTCTCTGTGCTTTTATCAGCATCCAGTCTGATTGCGCTCTGAGCAGATTGCTTCCTGATCCTGACTTTCCCTGCTGTGGGATGGGAGGGGATTGGGAAAGTGTGTGCACAAAAAATAAATAAAACAACTCCCGCTTTGCAACAAGCGTCTGTAACAAAAGAATCATACCTGCGTAGCATCTTCACTGGTGAAATTCAACTCCTATTATAAATAATAAAGTACGAATAACAGTCATATATAATAATGTACATGTATGTGTTTATATATACAGCTTTTAAAGTGGTTTCAATTACATTAAAAACACTGAATGCTCATACCTACAACTTTTTTAAAATAATTATTATTTTTATTATTATTATAAACAATGATACACACACACACACACAAAGGAAACTGATAAGAAGATATCCAGTATAATTTGAAATGCATTAAGGGGAGTAATAAACTGACTGCACTGTGGTTCAAACAATTTAACAGCAAATGTTTCTGTATAATTTGGTGTAAATAAATATAAAACTATAAAGAAGGAGCAAGAATATTAAATAGAGAAATAGGACAACAGTTTTTTTTATGCTGGGTTTATTTTTGGATAATAATAATAATAATAAGAAGAAGAAGAATAAAATACTAATTTTACTTGTATAGCGCTCTTCATGCAAGCAGTTCAGGGCTCTTTACAAAAGTAATATAAAAAACCCTGTGTCCAATATATAATCCAGCTACAAATAAACAGACGCAAACAAATGTGTTTTCAAAGATTCAATTGTGCTGGCATTCCTCTGCCCTGGCTCCTGATTGTAGGGACTATCAGGAGATTAGCATGTTCCGATCTCAGGGAACGACCCAGGGGGCACGTGAGGTCAGCAGATCCTGAAGATAAGAAGGGCCAAGACCATGCGAGGCCTTACAGGCAACAAGAACTTTAAAATAATAACAAGAAGAAGAAAAGCACCAGTAATAACACAAGCGAATGAGACGCATGCAGTCACTGGATCAATTAAATATGCCATTCAAACCAAGATTGACTAAGTTTACTTTTTTGAAAGCACTAATTTTTTTTCTTGGTTGGTGCAGCTGCCATGTTGAGTTTCAGCAGACACACACGCGAGTGAAGTCACTCCAGCAGTGTGGAGTAGTGGTTAGGGCTCTGGACTCCTGACCGGAGGGTTGTGGGTTCAATCCCCGGTGGGGAACACTGCTGCTGTACCCTTGAGCAAGGTACTTTACCTAGATTGCTCCAGTAAAAACACAACTGTATAAATGGATAACTGTATGTAAAAAATAATGTGATATCTTGTAACAATTGTAAGTCGCCCTGGATAAGGGCGTCTGCTAAGAAAGAAATAATAATGATGAATAAACTCAACTTGCAAAGGAAATGCACATGGCATGTCTTCTTCAATTACTGTATTATACACTTGATGTGCATTTGACCCTAAATTAATATTTTGAAACACTTGATATTTCTGAAATAGTCTTTTTTTTTTTTTAAAGGGAAATAAAACAAAAACCATCAAAGTATGACTCTTGTGATTTTTATTTGTTTACCTGAGTATTAATACTTCTACATACTGCAGAAAGATTGTGCTTCACTTATTAGTATTCAATTATACGACGAGTTCGAAACTGTAAAGTTCATGAGCAGCACCGAGCAGCACTCGCTATAGAGGCTGCATCGCCACACGCCCGCTTCACCCGCCCTGTACTAGTGGATCCGCTGGTGCCCGAGCGAGCTCTGAGCGAATGTGGTGCATTTTTACAGAGAGAAATCAGAGACTCAGCTGCCAGACAGATGCGAATATGCTTGTGTTAATGCTTTGTAAGAATGCTCTCAAATGATAGCTTTACCTCGAGAGGCTGGAGTCTCGATTTGAGGTTGACATTCATGATAACTTGCGAAAGTTAGTAAACTGAGTGCGAAGGTTGTTGCCAGTTACTGCGAAAAATGTGCACATTTTAGCCTTAGAGGGAACACTGATGCTGGATCTAAATGCTTGCTGTATGAATGTGTGATACATGCTGGGTCTCTCAATGCTTGCTGTGTGAATGTGTGATACATGCTGGATCTCAATGCTTGCTGTATGAATGTGTGATACATGCTGGATCTCAATGCTTGCTGTGTGAATGTGTGATACATGCTGGATCTCAATGCTTGCTGTGTGAATGTGTGATACATGCTGGATCTCAATGCTTGCTGTATGAATGTGTGATACATGCTGGGTCTCAATGTTTGCTGTATGAATGTGTGATACATGCTGGATCTCAATGCTTGCTGTATGAATGTGTGATACATGCTGGATCTCAATGCTTGCTGTATGAATGTGTGATACATGCTGGATCTCAATGCTTGCTGTGTGAATGTGTGATATATGCTGGGTCTCAATGCTTGCTGTATGAATGTGTGATACATGCTGGATCTCTCAATGCTTGCTGTATGAATGTGTGATACATGCTGGATCTCAATGCTTGCTGTATGAATGTGTGATACATGCTGGGTCTCAATGCTTGCTGTATGAATGTGTGACACATGCTGGATCTCAATGCTTGCTGTGTGAATGTGTGATACATGCTGGATCTCTCAATGCTTGCTGTATGAATGTGTGATACATGCTGGGTCTCAATGCTTGTTGTATGAATGTGTGATACATGCTGGATCTCTCAATGTTTGCTGTGTGAATGTGTGATACATGCTGGGTCTCAATGCTTGCTGTATGAATGTGTGATACATGCTGGATCTCTCAATGCTTGCTGTATGAATGTGTGATACATGCTGGGTCTCAATGCTTGTTGTATGAATGTGTGATGCATGCTGGATCTCTCAATGCTTGCTGTATGAATGTGTGACACATGCTGGGTCTCAATGCTTGCTGTATGAATGTGTGATACATGCTGGGTCTCAATGCTTGTTGTATGAATGTGTGATACATGCTGGATCTCTCAATGCTTGCTGTGTGTGTGTGATACATGCTGGATCTCTCAATGCTTGCTGTATGAATGTGTGATACATGCTGGGTCTCAATGCTTGCTGTATGAATGTGTGATACATGCTGGATCTCAATGCTTGCTGTATGAATGTGTGATACATGCTGGGTCTCAATGCTTGTTGTATGAATGTGTGATACATGCTGGACCTCTCAATGCTTGCTGTATGAATGTGTGATACATGCTGGATCTCAATGCTTGCTGTATGAATGTGTGACACATGCTGGGTCTCAATGCTTGTTGTATGAATGTGTGACACATGCTGGGTCTCAATGCTTGTTGTATGAATGTGTGACACATGCTGGGTCTCAATGCTTGCTGTATGAATGTGTGATACATGCTGGGTCTCAATGCTTGTTGTATGAATGTGTGATACATGCTGGATCTCTCAATGCTTGCTGTGTGTGTGTGATACATGCTGGATCTCTCAATGCTTGCTGTATGAATGTGTGATACATGCTGGGTCTCAATGCTTGTTGTATGAATGTGTGATACATGCTGGATCTCAATGCTTGCTGTATGAATGTGTGATACATGCTGGATCTCAATGCTTGCTGTATGAATGTGTGATACATGCTGGATCTCAATGCTTGCTGTATGAATGTGTGATACATGCTGGATCTCAATGCTTGTTGTATGAATGTGTGATACATGCTGGATCTCAATGCTTGTTGTATGAATGTGTGATACATGCTGGATCTCTCAATGTTTGCTGTGTGAATGTGTGATATATGCTGGGTCTCAATGCTTGCTGTGTGAATGTGTGATACATGCTGGATCTCAATGCTTGCTGTATGAATGTGTGATACATGCTGGATCTCAATGCTTGTTGTATGAATGTGTGATACATGCTGGATCTCAATGCTTGTTGTATGAATGTGTGATACATGCTGGATCTCTCAATGCTTGCTGTATGAATGTGTGATACATGCTGGGTCTCAATGCTTGCTGTGTGAATGTGTGATATATGCTGGGTCTCAATGCTTGTTGTATGAATGTGTGATGCATGCTGGATACCTCAATGCTTGCTGTATGAATGTGTGATACATGCTGGATCTCTCAATGCTTGCTGTATGAATGTGTGATACATGCTGGGTCTCAATGCTTGCTGTGTGAATGTGTGATATATGCTGGGTCTCAATGCTTGTTGTATGAATGTGTGACACATGCTGGGTCTCAATGCTTGCTGTGTGAATGTGTGATATATGCTGGATCTCAATGCTTGCTGTATGAATGTGTGACACATGCTGGGTCTCAATGCTTGCTGTATGAATGTGTGATACATGCTGGGTCTCAATGCTTGTTGTATGAATGTGTGATACATGCTGGATCTCAATGCTTGCTGTATGAATGTGTGATACATGCTGGATCTCAATGCTTGCTGTATGAATGTGTGATACATGCTGGATCTCAATGCTTGTTGTATGAATGTGTGATACATGCTGGATCTCAATGCTTGTTGTATGAATGTGTGATGCATGCTGGATACCTCAATGCTTGCTGTATGAATGTGTGATACATGCTGGATCTCTCAATGCTTGCTGTATGAATGTGTGATACATGCTGGGTCTCAATGCTTGCTGTGTGAATGTGTGATATATGCTGGATCTCAATGCTTGCTGTATGAATGTGTGACACATGCTGGGTCTCAATGCTTGCTGTATGAATGTGTGATACATGCTGGGTCTCAATGCTTGTTGTATGAATGTGTGATACATGCTGGATCTCAATGCTTGCTGTATGAATGTGTGATACATGCTGGATCTCAATGCTTGCTGTATGAATGTGTGATACATGCTGGATCTCAATGCTTGCTGTATGAATGTGTGATACATGCTGGATCTCAATGCTTGTTGTATGAATGTGTGATACATGCTGGATCTCAATGCTTGTTGTATGAATGTGTGATACATGCTGGATCTCTCAATGTTTGCTGTGTGAATGTGTGATATATGCTGGGTCTCAATGCTTGCTGTGTGAATGTGTGATACATGCTGGATCTCAATGCTTGCTGTATGAATGTGTGATACATGCTGGATCTCAATGCTTGTTGTATGAATGTGTGATACATGCTGGATCTCAATGCTTGTTGTATGAATGTGTGATACATGCTGGATCTCTCAATGCTTGCTGTATGAATGTGTGATACATGCTGGGTCTCAATGCTTGCTGTGTGAATGTGTGATATATGCTGGGTCTCAATGCTTGTTGTATGAATGTGTGATGCATGCTGGATACCTCAATGCTTGCTGTATGAATGTGTGATACATGCTGGATCTCTCAATGCTTGCTGTATGAATGTGTGATACATGCTGGATCTCTCAATGTTTGCTGTGTGAATGTGTGATACATGCTGGGTCTCAATGCTTGTTGTATGAATGTGTGATGCATGCTGGATCTCTCAATGCTTGCTGTATGAATGTGTGATACATGCTGGATCTCAATGCTTGCTGTATGAATGTGTGATACATGCTGGATCTCAATGCTTGCTGTGTGTGTGTGATACATGCTGGATCTCTCAATGCTTGCTGTATGAATGTGTGATACATGCTGGGTCTCAATGCTTGCTGTATGAATGTGTGATACATGCTGGATCTCTCAATGCTTGCTGTATGAATGTGTGATACATGCTGGATCTCTCAATGCTTGCTGTGTGAATGTGTGATGCATGCCGGATCTCTCAATGCTTGCTGTATGAATGTGTGATACATGCTGGATCTCTCAATGCTTGCTGTATGAATGTGTGATACATGCTGGATCTCTCAATGCTTGCTGTGTGAATGTGTGATACATGCTGGGTCTCAATGCTTGCTGTGTGAATGTGTGATACATGCTGGAGCTCTCAATGCTTGCTGTATGAATCTGATGCTGTCTGATTTACGAGACACCCTGCAGTTCAAACACAGTGACGCCCACATCAGTTAAACTGACTTTTGAAGCCGTTGATCCTTTAATATTGCATTTTTGGCACAGTACTTTCATTTTTTTTTTTTTTTAATAAAAATGCCAGATATTGTGCTTTATAGAAAAAGAAGCTACCTTTATAAGAAAACATGAATTCCATTTTTATTACAAGTAGCTCACAAAACAGAAATATCCCACCAAAAGAAACTTGGCGTTTTCATTAATCTTAAATGTATTTAAATCTCCCATCTTTTTAAATTTACAAAAATATCAGGCAGTGTGTTTGATAAATACTAAACCCAAGTCCATTACAAAAATGTTGTTTCTCAAACCTGTGTTGAAATTTACCAGTCCAATTCACAATACTGTGCTCTAGTCTAGCTGCTGTAGTTAGCAATTAAACACTGTGCTCTAGTGTAGCTGCTGTAGTTAGCAATCCCAAAGTAACTATACTAAGCTTGCAAACTATAGCAGCTAGACTAGAACACAGTATTTGGGGATAGCTAACTATAGCAGCTAGACTAGAGCATAGTGTTTGTAAATCTTAGTTCTCTGTATGGATCATTGAATATTCGACAGCCCCCATCCCCAGGCTTTAGGACTGTCACTCAGCCTTCATATTGTTTGGGTGGGTGGAGTTTTTCAGGGGGGTCACCTGGGGGTCATCCGGAGGTCAATCGGAATCGGACAGAACAATCACTTCCTCTGGGTCGCACTGTGTAGCTACGGTCACCTGTGGGAAAGAAAGCAGAGCGTTTCACATCTCAACATCCCTCCTGACAATCGCGCAGCAGGTGTTACTGGGATATGGAGGAAAGGCCTTTTCATGTACAGCTCCTCATTTCAGGAACATTCTGCCTTCTGGCAGGGAAGCTGGGACTTTTACAAAATAGCTTTATCTTAGTTTTCCAATTTTCCAATAAAAACTGCATTTTCTTTTTGTCCTTTTAAAATGCCAGTTTTATTAATGTATTTTGTTTTTATTAGGCTGTTTTTAATTGTTTTGTAAAACCATTTTTAAACTTTAATAAAACTTCTCATAAAATTTTTGTATCTCTAATTTAAAGGCTTATTTTTTTTTCTGTGAAGCACTTTGGGATCCATTTGAGGAAAGGTGTTATTGAAATGTGAATTACATTGTATTGTACTGTGAGCTTAATTAGCTTGTCACCTGAACAATGGGTCTAATCAAGCTGGTATTAAAACCTGGAATGGGTGAAACTGCTCTGCAATTGAAGTCTCATTTCCATTCCTGTATAAGTGTGCTAAGATGTTTTCAAGATGTAGGCAGACAGGCAGGCAGAGAGACGCACCTTCTTCCTCTTACTGGGATTACACTTGCTGGAACTGGGCTGTGAGCTGCTGACCAGTTGTGACAGCGGAGAGTCTGCTCTGGTGGAGTCTGCTACTGGGAAGACTGTGCAGTGAGAGTCAGGGGGACTGCTGGAACACACCCCCATATCAAGAGGGATCTCGTCATCACCACTGCGGGGAGAGGGGAGAGGAGAGGGGGAGAGGGGAAGAGATGGCGGAAGAAAGGAGAAAGAGGGGGAGAGGAAAGAGAGAGAGGGGAAGAGATGGAAGGAGGGGGAAAGGGAGAAGAGAGGGGGGAGAGGAGAGAGAGAGAGAGACAGAGAGAAAAACTGCATGATTCTCAACTCAGCAATGAGCTAACCTCATAAGGAGTGTGCCAGTCTAACCAGTATAACACTCGGGGAGCAATGAACGCTCTCCAGCATCGCCTCCTAACCTCTCACCTGTCCACTGGCGCCTTCTTGGTGTCCCTTGATCTCCCATTCATCCCTTGTTTCCTATTGGGCGGTGAGGAACCCCGCTTCCTCTTCACACTCCTGCTGGAGCCGTGATTGGCTGTGGTGTCTGTGTGTACCTCCCCCGAGGAGCTGTGATTGGACGCCTGGGAGCAGACAAGCAGGGGAGAGCCGAGATTGGCTGACAGGGGAGGGGAGGGGGACCGGGGTGCGTTGTCAAGGTTACTGGAGATTAAAACGTCGGGGAGGACGGGAGAGTCTGCTCTGGAGGAGAGAGAGGACCGCGAGTCTCCCTGACAGGACAGCAGCGACCCACACAGAGACTTCTCATTGGCTTTGGGAGACAGCCCTGTGCTCTGAATGGCTGATCCTGAGGAAGACAGGGGTGGGGACTCATTGACCGAGCAGAGAGATAGAGGAGAGTTCCGATTGGCAGTTTTCTGTTCCACCTCCATGATGTCATCACTAGGGGAGTCGCCCACTTCCTGTTTGACCTCCTGAGTACCCGATTGGCTGGGACTGGCTGGAGGGGAGGGGCTTCCCGTGGCAGCTGCCTTCCCTATTAGTGTTTGTGTGTCACTTGTAGTTTTGTGTGTCTCCGATGTCCTGTCCTCGTCCCGGCTCTTCTCCGATTGGCTGTCCTCTCCCACTTCCTCCCCGTTGTTCTCTCCTTCCTCCTCGGAACAGGAAATCCCGCCCTCTTTGGCCGTGAGCCGGTCCTGGTCAATCCCCTCGGCCTTCTCTTCATCTGAGGGGTGAAAAATAAATGCAATAAATAAACAAACAAACAAACCAGGAAGAAGCTCCGAAACCAGCGCCCTCCTGCACCCAGCCCAGCGCTTCACAACCCCCTCAATGAAGCAAAGCACACTGCTCCAAAGAAAATGAAAGGAGCAACATTTGAACTTTGCCAAAACAAATTCAAACTCTTATCATATTTTAAGGGTGCGCTCTTTACACACTGAAACGAACTGATCGACTCGTTTTATCAAGTGCATAACATCAGCGACATGCGTCTGAAGACACAGAGAAAGACTTCCCAGTCTCTGAATTGCTTTTTGCAGTATTTCTTAATTCAACACATGACTTTGACTTTGCTCTGTCCCACAGCACAACACAGCACTTTTTATCAACAAAATCCTGACAGTTTTGAAATTTATATTCACAACTTCTAGATTAATCAACTAGGGAATTACTTTTTTAAAACTTTTACTCAGAGAGTTTTTTTTTCTTCTAAACGTCGCAGAAAGAGGATTTCTCTTCCAAGGATCGCTCCCTCCTCCTGCAACAATTTCACCAGCAGGGGAGTGTGATCTGGATACACTGCGACGTTTAGAAGAAAAAACCTCATGCTGCTGAGAAAGTTTAAAACTTCAAACAGGCCGATGGAGTGTGCGAGTGTCTCTCACCGGCCCCCTCTCCCTCCGCTGCCCGACTCCTCTCCAGCTCCTCCTCAATATCAGGGTCTGAGGAGAACTCTTCCTCTTCGTCGTCCTCCTCCTCCTCCTCTTCTTCCTCCTCCTCCTCATCCTCATCCCCCTCTCCTCTCTCTTCTTTACTCATCGACGGTGTTTCATCCTGCGGTGAAAATAAAAATCGAAATGAATTGGAACCCTCGTAGGGCTCGGAACGTGAAGGGGTTGTGAAGCGCGCGGTTTCAGACGGATGAATTGCAGTCCCGGTTCAGATCCGTGAACATGGAAATGACGTCCTCGAACTTTAAACACTTATTATAGTGCACTGTAGTTTTAAAACAGAGTGCGCTAACAGCACAGCGTTACGAATGGAGCGCCAGACACCAAACACACAATGTGCTCTTTTAAAGATGCAACTAGGTCAACCCTTTTGACCTTTATATAGGTCAACTATTGCTATAACCAGACTGCAGCTCTGATAAATATCCTGGTATTTATATTTACTGAAAACGCTGATCACTCTGAGCCACTGAGGATCTGCCCAGCTACAATCCAGGGGGCCTCGATACTACCTGCCCCCCCACCAAAGAATGCCCTGACCAAAAATCAACATACCCGTGTGTGTGTATGTATATTGTGAGACAGCAGGGAGGGGGTTAAAACCTCTCTGCAGTAAAAACATGTGTGGAATGCAGCAGTGTGGAGTAGTGGTTAGGGCTCTGGACTCTTGACCGGAGGGTCGTGGGTTCAATCCCAGGTGGGGGACACTGCTGCTGTACTCTTGAGCAAGGTACTTTACCTAGATTGCTCCAGTAAAAACCCAACTGTATAAATGGGGAATTGTATGTAAAAATAATGTGATATCTTGTGTAACAATTATAAGTCGCCCTGGATAAGGGTGTCTGCTAAGAAATAAATAATAATAATAATAATGCACATTTGTCCTGATTTATTTGATTTGTTAATTGTTTTATTAATAATTATCCCCTGCACCTGGTAGCCATTGTTAAATTAGTACAAGGTGCAGGGTATTTAAGAGAGGCAGCTAGTTTGCTCAGGGCTGCTGAGTAGAAGGAGGCAGAAAGAGGTACTCTGCTTCCCAGCAGTCTTGAGGTAAAGTGTGCTGTAGTAAACCTGTGTGTTTTGTTTTCTGTTTGGTGGGGAAACAGCTTAGCTGTCCCACTCGTAGTCAGGGTGTTCCTGTTTGTTTAGTTAGTGCTCATAAAGAGCTAGGTGTTTGTTTTGTATTTTGTTTATTTTGGTGTTTATTAAAACTAGCGCACCAGCGCTTAAAAATCCATTTCTTGTGTGCTGGGTCAATTTTTAAAGGGGCAACGAACCCGCGAGTGGGTGAGTTCATTCACAATATATATATATATATATATATATATATATATATATATATATACACACACACACACACACACACACAGTGGTTTGCAGAAGTATTCACCCCCCTGCAAAGTTTTCACATTTTGTTGGCACCTGAGCGTACTCCACGACGCTTTCAAATTAGACTTTACATGTAGAATCTACACAAACTACTCCACACTGATAAAGTTAAAAAAATGCATATAGAATATAAATAAGTAAGATTTACAGAGAAACAGATTCATCTCAGTTGCATAAGTATTCAACCTCTTTGCTACTGCAGCCCTAAATGAGCTCAGGTGCAAATGATTTGTTTGAAAGGTCACAACATTAGTGAAATGGTTTCAGCCTGTGTGTAATCAGAGTGGTTTAACTTCTAGATAATTTCCCTCAGGTATATAAAGACTTTCAAGCTGCAACTCACATTATGATCCAACAAAGCAACCATGAAGACTAAGGAGCTTTCGAAACAAGTCAGGGATAAAGTGGTAGAGAGGCACAGAGCAGGAGAAGGGTACAAGAAAATGACCCTGATTATCCCTCTCAGCACAGTGAAGTCCATCACTAAGAAGTGGAAGATGCATCATACCACCCAGACACTACCCAGATCAGGTCGCCCTCCCAAACTGAGCAGCCGGGCAAGCAGGAAACTGGTTTGGGATGTCACTCTGAAGCCAACAATGACCATGAGAGATATGCAAAGTTCTGTGTCTGAGATGGGAGTCAGTGTTCACACATCAACAATAAGCCGGTCCCTACACAAACCCTACAGAAAGAAGCCATTACTCAAAAAGCCTCATCTTAAAGCACATATGGAGTTTGCGAAAAAGCATGTAGATGATACTGCAGACATGTGGAAAAAGGTTTTGTGGTCAGACGAGACAAAAAATGAACTTTTCAGTCTAAATTCCAAGCCCAACACTGCACATCACCCAGTCAACACCATCCCAACTGTCAAGCATGCTGGTGGCAGCATCATGTTATGGGGATGATTCTCTTCAGCAGGGACTGGGAAGCTTGTCAGGATAGAGGGGAGGGGATGGTGCAAAGTACAGGCGAATCCTTGAGGAAAACCTGTTTGAGTCAGCCAAGACACTGAAACTGGGGAGGAAATTCACATTTCAGCAGGACAATGACCCAGAGCACACAGCCAAAGCCACACTGAAGTGGTTGAACAAGAAGTGAATTCATGTTCTTGAGTGGCCCAGTCAAAGTTCTGACTTGAATCCAATCGAAAATTTATGGCGAGACTTGAAGATTGCAGTCCATCGACGATCCCCAACAAACTTATCAGAACTGGAGTAATTTTCCCATGAAAAATGGGCAAAAATGTCACCATCCTGCTGTGCAAAGCTAGCAGAGACCCATCCAAAAAGACTCATAGCAGTAATTGCTGCAAAAGGTGCTTCTACCAAGTACTGACTTAAGGGGCTGAATACTTATGCAACCAGTAAATTTCATTTTGTACATTTTCTTTGCAAGTTTTGCTGACATTTAACCTCCTCCTCATATAACAGTGTTCAGTTTAACCACTACAGCTTTGAATAAAAAAAAGTTTGTTTGAAAAACTGTGCATACATTATTTGTAATTCAACAAAATGTGACATTATTGGTAGGGGGTGAATACGTCTGCAAACCACTGTACATATATCTGTGTGTCTCCGCTTTACCTGTGCCCTGCTGGTCCCCTCTCCCTCTTCCTCTCCGTCTACGTCTCCCTCCTTCTCCTTCTTCTCTTTCTCTCTCTCGATCCTCCTCTTCCTCTCCTGCTCCTCCATCTCGTCCTGAAGCGCCGCGTATTTCGTGATGACCTGGTCTATGCTGGTCAGTGCCAGCGCCCTATTGGAATGCAGCTTCTTCGAGAGGGCGGGGTCTGAGAGGGCGGGGTCTGCCCCTGATTGGATCACACAAAGAAAGGGAGAGAGTGATGTCACTGAAATGTATTATATTGTATCCTGATACAAGTAGCCCATCAGACCCATCACCTGCATTATGCCTAATAAGAGACACACTCGGTGAACTACAATGAGCTGTGCTTTAATCACAATCTCAGTGAGTGTCTCTCCTCTCTCTCTGCACTCTCCTACCTCAGTGTCTCTATCTATGTCTCTCCTCTCTCTGTTCACTTCTCTCCCTGAACTCCTATCTCAGTGTCTCTCCCCTCTCTCTGTACTCTCCTATCTCAGTGTGTCTCCTCTCTCTGTACTCGTTGGTGAGGTGGCTCAGTGTGTGTGTGTATGTGTGTGTGTGTGTCTCCTCTCTCTGTACTCGTTGGTGAGGTGGCTCAGTGTGTGTGTGTGTGTGTCTCCTCTCTCTGTACTCGTTGGTGAGGTGGCTCAGTGTGTGTGTGTCTCCTCTCTCTGTACTCATTGGTGAGGTGGCTCAGTGTGTGTGTGTGTGTGTGTGAGTGTGTGTCTCCTCTCTCTGTACTCGTTGGTGAGGTGGCTCAGTGCGTGTGTGTGTGTGTGTCTCCTCTCTCTGTACTCGTTGGTGAGCTGGCTCAGTGTGTGTGTGTGTCTCCTCTCTCTGTACTCGTTGGTGAGGTGGCTCGGTGTGTGTGTGTGTGTGTGTGTGTGTGTCTCCTCTCTCTGTACTCGTTGGTGAGGTGGCTCAGTGTGTGTGTGTGTCTCCTCTCTCTGTACTCGTTGGTGAGGTGGCTCAGTGTGTGTGTGTGTGTGTGTGTGTCTCCTCTCTCTGTACTCGTTGGTGAGGTGGCTCAGTGTGTGTGTGTGTGTGTGTGTGTGTGTCTCCTCTCTCTGTACTCATTGGTGAGGTGGCTCAGTGTGTGTGTGTCTCCTCTCTCTGTACTCATTGGTGAGGTGGCTCAGTGTGTGTGTCTCCTCTGTCTTTACTCACGGCTGCTGTACTGGTCGGTCAGGTGGCTCCCAAAGTTGTAGACCAGGTCGAGGTGTCGGCGCTCCTGCAGTCTGTTCCCCACGTCCCGGAAGGCGTCCTGGGCCAGACTCTGCAGCTGCTTCCTGCCGAGCCCCAGCTGATGCTTCTCATTGGCTCTCGTCATCACGCGCAGGATATCCGTGTAGTCCGGGAAGGTGTCGTTCTGCGGGTTATTGATGAAGCGCTCCACCTGACACCAGAAACACAGCGCATCAAACAGGAGCCAGAAACACAGCGCATCAAACAGGAGCCAGAAACACAGCGCATCAAACAGGAGCCAGAAACACAGCACATGAAACAGGAGCCAGAAACACAGCGCATCAAACAGGAGCCAGAAACACAGCGCATCAAACAGGAGCCAGAAACACAACGCATCAAACAGGAGCCAGAAACACAACGCATGAAACAGAAGCCAGAAACACAGCACATGAAACAGGAGCCAGAAACACAGCACATCAAACAGGAGCCAGAAACACAGCGCATCAAACAGGAGCCAGAAACACAGCACATGAAACAGGAGCCAGAAACACAGCACATGAAACAGGAGCCAGAAACACAGCACATCAAACAGGAGCCAGAAACACAGCGCATCAAACAGGAGCCAGAAACACAGCGCATCAAACAGGAGCCAGAAACACAGCACATCAAACAGGAGCCAGAAACACAGCGCATCAAACAGGAGCCAGAAACACAGCGCATCAAACAGGAACCAGAAACACAGCACATGAAACAGGAGCCAGAAACACAGCACATGAAACAGGAGCCAGAAACACCGCGCATCAAACAGGAGCCAGAAACACCGCGCATCAAACAGGAGCCAGAAACACAGCGCATCAAACAGGAGCCAGAAACACAGCGCATCAAACAGGAGCCAGAAACACAGCGCATCAAACAGGAGCCAGAAACACAGCGCATCAAACAGGAGCCAGAAACACAGCACATGAAACAGGAGCCAGAAACACTGCACATGAAACAGGAGCCAGAAACACAGCACATGAAACAGGAGCCAGAAACACAGCACATGAAACAGGAGCTGTCTCTCACTCTCTGTCTCTCACTCTCTTGTTGATCTCTGGTTAATGAGTGTGTGTCTGTGTGTGTGTGTGTGTTTCTCTCTGTGTCTCACCCTTTTGTTGATCTCCGGGTAGCGGGTGTGTGTGTGTGTGTGTGTGTGTGTGTGTGTGTGTGTTTCTCTGTGTCTCACCCTCTTGTTGATCTCTGGGTAGCGTGTGTGTGTGTGTGTGTGTGTGTGTCTCTCTCTCTCTCTGTCTCACCCTCTTGTTGATCTCTGGGTAGCAGGTGTGTGTGTGTGTGTGTCTCTCTCTGTGTCTCACCCTCTTGTTGATCTCTGGGTAGCGGGTGTGTGTGTGTGTGTGTGTCTCTCTCTCTGTCTCACCCGCTTGTTGATCTCTGGGTAGCGTGTGTGTGTGTCTCACCCTCTTGTTGATCTCTGGGTAGCGGGTGTGTGTGTGTGTGTGTGTGTGTGTGTCTCTGTGTCTCACCCTCTTGTTGATCTCTGGGTAGCGTGTGTGTGTGTGTGTGTGTGTGTTTCTCTGGGTCTCACCCTCTTGTTGATCTCTGGGTAGTGGGGGTGTGTGTGTGTGTGTGTGTTTCTCTGAGTCTCACCCTCTTGTTGATCTCTGGGTAGCGGGGGGGGGGGGGGGGGGGTGTGTGTGTGTGTCTCTGGGTCTCACCCTCTTGTTGATCTCTGGGTAGCGGGGGGGTGTGTGTGTGTGTGTCTCTGTGTCTCACCCTCTTGCTGATCTCTGGGTAGCGGGTGGGTGTGTGTGTGTGTGCGTGTGTGTGTCTCTGGGTCTCACCCTCTTGTTGATCTCTGGGTAGCGTGTTCCGCTGTACTGGATTCTCTGCTCAATCACCCGGCCCGTCTGAGAGGAGCAGCCCTTCAGCTCACACAGCTTCTCATAGATCTTCATCATCTGAACCCAACCAATAACCAACAGTCAATCAATACTCAATACATATCACCCAAATCAACAGATAACCAATAACCAACACACTGAGCAGCCCTTCAGCTTAGAGATTCTAATCAAGAACCAATGATCATGTTAATAAAGCTAATAGGATGTAAGAGAACGGATTTGCAATGCTAATGATAATGTTGCCGGCGTCACCCCGGTGATCACCTTGCGCTTCAGCCGGTGCTCCTGGATGTAGCCAGAGTCCTCGTCCTCCAGATCCTCCAATCCCAGCTCCTTCTCCTGCAGCTTCTGGATCTCATCAGAGTACACCTTCAATAGGCTCTCCAGGTACCGAATCTGAGAGAGAGGAGAGAGGAGCGAGACTGTGAGAGGAGAGAGGAGCGAGACTGTGAGAGGAGAGAGGAGCGAGACTGTGAGAGGAGAGAGGAGCGAGACTGTGAGAGGAGAGAGGAGCGAGACTGTGAGAGGAGAGAGGAGCGAGACTGTGAGAGGAGAGAGGAGCGAGACTGTGAGAGGAGAGAGGAGCGAGACTGTGAGAGGAGAGAGGAGCGAGACTGTGAGAGGAGAGAGGAGCGAGGCTGTGAGAGGAGAGAGGAGCGAGACTGTGAGAGGAGAGAGGAGCGAGACTGTGAGAGGAGAGAGGAGCGAGACTGTGAGAGGAGAGAGGAGCGAGACTGTGAGAGGAGAGAGGAGCGAGACTGTGAGAGGAGAGAGGAGCGAGACTGTGAGAGGAGAGAGGAGCGAGGCTGTGAGAGGAGAGAGGAGCGAGGCTGTGAGAGGAGAGAGGAGCGAGACTGTGAGAGGAGAGAGGAGCGAGACTGTGAGAGGAGAGAGGAGCGAGACTGTGAGAAGAGAGAGGAGCGAGACTGTGAGAGGAGAGAGACTGAGAGAGGAGAGAGGAGCGAGACTGAGAGGAGAGAGGAGCGAGACTGTGAGAGGAGAGAGGAGCGAGACTGGGAGAGGAGAGAGGAGCGAGACTGTGAGAGGAGCGAGACAGAGAGGAGAGAGGAGCGAGACTGAGAGAGGAGAGAGGAGCGAGACTGTGAGAGGAGAGAGGAGCGAGACTGTGAGAGGAGAGAGACAGAGAGGAGAGAGGAGCGAGACTGAGAGAGGAGAGAGGAGCGAGACTGTGAGAGGAGAGAGGAGCGAGACTGTGAGAGGAGAGAGACTGAGAGAGGAGAGAGGAGCGAGACTGAGAGGAGAGAGGAGCGAGACTGTGAGAGGAGAGAGGAGCGAGACTGTGAGAGGAGAGAGGAGCGAGACTGTGAGAGGAGAGAGGAGCGAGACTGTGAGAGGAGAGAGACTGAGAGAGGAGAGAGGAGCGAGACTGAGAGGAGAGAGGAGCGAGACTGTGAGAGGAGAGAGGAGCGAGACTGGGAGAGGAGAGAGGAGCGAAGCTGTGAGAGGAGAGAGGAGCGAGACTGTGAGAGGAGAGAGGAGCGAGACTGTGAGAGGAGAGAGACTGTGAGAGGAGAGAGGAGCGAGACTGTGAGAGGAGAGAGGAGCGAGACTGTGAGAGGAGAGAGGAGCGAGACTGTGAGAGGAGAGAGACTGAGAGGAGAGAGACACGAAACTGTGAGAGGAGAGAGACGCGAGACTGTGAGAGGAGAGAGGAGCGAGACTGTGAGAGGAGAGAGGAGCGAGACTGTGAGAGGAGCGAGGAGCGAGACTGTGAGAGGAGCGAGGAGCGAGACTGTGAGAGGAGCGAGGAGCGAGACTGTGAGAGGAGCGAGGAGCGAGACTGTGAGAGGAGAGAGGAGCGAGACTGTGAGAGGAGAGAGAAGCGAGAATGTGAGAGGAGAGAGGAGCGAGACTGTGAGAGGAGAGAGGAGCGAGACTGTGAGAGGAGAGAGACTGAGAGGAGAGAGACACGAAACTGTGAGAGGAGAGAGACGCGAGACTGTGAGAGGAGAGAGGAGCGAGACTGTGAGAGGAGAGAGAAGCGAGAATGTGAGAGGAGAGAGGAGCGAGACTGTGAGAGGAGAGAGGAGCGAGACTGTGAGAGGAGAGAGACTGAGAGGAGAGAGACACGAAACTGTGAGAGGAGAGAGACGCGAGACTGTGAGAGGAGAGAGGAGCGAGACTGTGAGAGGAGAGAGGAGCGAGACTGTGAGAGGAGAGAGACTGAGAGGAGAGAGACACGAAACTGTGAGAGGAGAGAGACGCGAGACTGTGAGAGGAGAGAGGAGCGAGACTGTGAGAGGAGAGAGAAGCGAGAATGTGAGAGGAGAGAGAAGCGAGACTGTGAGAGGAGAGAGGAGCGAGACGGTGAGAGGAGCGAGGAGCGAGACTGAGAGAGGAGAGAGGAGCGAGACGGTGAGAGGAGCGAGGAGCGAGACGGTGAGAGGAGAGAGGAGCGAGACTGTGAGAGGAGAGAGAAGCGAGACTGTGAGAGGAGAGAGAAGCGAGACTGTGAGAGGAGAGAGAAGCGAGAATGTGAGAGGAGAGAGAAGCGAGAATGTGAGAGGAGAGAGACTGAGGAGAGAGGAGAGAGACTAAGGAGAGAGGAGAAAGGCAGAGAGACAGAGAGAGACTGTGAGAGGCAGAGATACTGTGACAGGAGAGAGGCAGAGAGGAGAGAGTGACTGAGGAGAGAGGAGAGAGACCGAGAGGAGAGTGGAGAGAGACTACCAAAACACAGCACTTCTGATCATGTTTACACCCTACATACACTAATAAATAAACATGTCCACCAAACTAATAAAGGAAAAATATTCGCCTGCTTATAGATTTTAAAAAGGCATTTGATTCAATTTGGCACGAAGGACTCTTTAATAAACGTCTTCAAAGTGGTGTAGGGGGTAAAGTCTATGACATCATAAAATCTACGTACTCAGAAAATAGTGTTAAAATTGGTAACAAAAGAACATAATTCTTCACACAGGGGCGTGGGGTGAGACAGGGCTGCAGTCTGAGTCCAACACTGTTCAACATCTACATCAATCAGCTGGCCACAGTGCTGGAGCAGTCTGCAGCACCTGGACTCATTCTACATGACAAAGAAATCAAATTCCTGCTCTATGCAGATAACCTGGTCCTGTTGTCACCCACAGAGCAGGATCTTCAGCAGAGCCTGTCACTGCTAGAGCAGTACTGTCAGACCTGGGCCCTGGCAGTAAACATGAATAAAGCCAGAAGAAAGCCAGATCTCAGGGAAATAAGTACCACTTCACCCTGGGCAAAAACACTTTAGCACACTGCACACATCTAGGCCTAAAAATCAGAAAAAGGTCAGATCTCACAGAAGCAGGTACCACTTCACTCTAGGCAACACCACCCTAAAACACACCACACATTATAACTACCTGGGCCTGACCATCAATGCGTCAGGGAGCTTTAACCTAGCAGTGAAGGCATTCAAAGAAAAAGCATGCAGAGCTTTTTATAACATCAAAAGGAGGCTACACAAATTAAACATACCGATTAGAATCTGGTTAAAAATATCTGGACAGTGTAATCCAGCCCATTGCGCTATACGGAAGGAAGGTGCGGGGTCCAATCAGTCAACAGGATTACAAATAAATGGGATAAACATCCAATAGAAACCCTGCATGCTGAATTCAGCAAAATAATATTACAGGTCCAATGTAAAACTCCAAACCGTGCATGCAGGGCTGAATTAGACCACTATCCACTGCTCATCTCCATACAGAAAAGAGCACTGAAATTCAGGATGCATCTCAGGAAAAGTGACCCAGCAAACCCAAGAGCTCAGCCCAGAAAAGAGTCCCCTCAGCCAGCCGGTCCTGAAGCTCACTGCAACAACCCACACTAACACCAACCAGCTTCAGGACAGCACTGCCAACTCACTGCCAACCAGAGTCAACCAAATTATTTAAAAAAAAGCAAAAACTCCTATCTGAAACATTGGGAAAATGAGATACAAAGCACAGGCAGATCCTGACCAAGGACAGGCTCAGTGACCACAGTCTGGCCATCGAAATCGGCCAGCACAAAACATCCTGGCTGCCCAGAGGAGACAGACTGTGTGGTCACTGCGAGACAGGAGAGGTCGAGACAGAGATGCACTTTCTCCTACACTGTGAGAAATACTCCTCAACAAGGGACATATTCTTAAGAAAAATAATGACCTCCCTCTCCCACTTCTCACACATGACAGATCCAGAGAAGCTGGTTGTCCTCCTGGGAGAGGGACACACAGCCACACTGGCTGCTCAACATGTAGGAGCCTGTCCCAGCCTGAGGGACACGCAGTGAGTGCTCTGCACTGCATCGGGGGGGTTAACCAGGGTTCAGTGTTACATTTTATTTACCTATGATCATGGTTATGTTATTTATTATTTTACCAAGATTTCTACCTTCACCATTATTCCATTTGCTAGCTATTCATTTAGAATTTTCACTCTGACTTTATTCAATTGATTTATTATTTTTATTTATTTTACTTATTTTTTTCAATTAACAATGTATTTGTATTTATTTTCATAATGTTCATAATGTTTACATGATATATTGTGTAATGCATTATGTAATTGCTTTGGCAACACTGTTAATTGTTAGTCATGCCAATAAAGCACCGCTGAATTGAATTGAAATGACAGAGGAGGGATAAACACACTCAGACACAAAACAAACTGGAGTGCTATCGGACCCTAAACAGAAAATACACCCTGGCAGAATACCTGGTGAGGGTGAGAGACACAAAGCAGAGGCAGATCCTGACCAAGTACAGACTCAGTGACCACCACCTGGCCATCGAAACAGGACGGCACAGACAGTCCTGGCTGCCCAGAGACAGGAGGCTGTGTGGACACTGTGAACTGGGAGAAGTCGAGACAGGGATGCACTTTCTATTACACTGCAGTAAATACAGAGAAACGAGGGACATTTTCTTCCCTAAATTCTGCAGTGCTGTCCCAAAATTCCCAAACATGCCTGACTGTCAGTCCTGCTGGGGAAGGACACACACAGCTATACTGGCTGGCCAGTACATAGAGACTCAGCCTGAGGGACACACAGTGAACACGTCACAACACAATCCCATCACAGGGCTACAACTGAGAGTGAGGGAGAGGGAAGGATGGAGGATGGGAGGAGGATGGAAAGAGAGTAAGGGAGAAAGCGAGGGTGAGAGGGAAGGAGAGGAAGGGAGAAGAGAGGGAGGAAGGGAGGGTGAAAGAGGAAAGGGAAGAGAGAAGGAAGAAGAGAGGGAGAAAGGGAGGGTGAAAGATGTTAGAAAGGGAAATGTTTTAGTAATGTTAGTTATATGTTGCTTTGGCAAAACTTGTTCATTCTTGTCACGCCAATAAAGCTTATTGAATTTAACAGAGGAGAGAGACACAGGAGAGAGAGAGAGAGAGAGAGAGAGAGAGAGAGAGAGGAGAGAGACAGGAGAGAGAGAGGAGAGAGACAGGAGAGAGAGAGAGAGAGACAGCATATATATAGTTATAAAAAAAAAAAACAGACCTCACCTGTCTCTTGGATGCCTTGGCAGTTTTGCCTCTCTCCTCCTCCCTCTCCTCCTGCTTCTCCTGCTGCTGCTGCTGCCGCTCTGGCTGCTCCTCTGTGCCCTGTGCCGGTCCCGCGGGCTCACATGTCTCCATGCCGGCGTGGCTCAGCTGCAGCTTGCGCTTGTTTGAGTTTGCACGCAGCGCGGTGCACAGCTCGTTGATGAACACGTACACCTTACTCCTCCGGCTCTGCACGTGGGTCAGGCAGCGCCCCAGCGAGTTACGGAACTCCGCAGAGCCCAGGTACTGCTCGCTGGCCTGGCTGTGCTTCGAACACAGGTACGAGATCACCTCGGGGTGGTCAGGCGTGAGGCTGGAGCAGAACTGCACAAACTGAGAGACAGAGAGAAAGAAAGAGACAGGTGAGACAACGTCAACACTGCAGAGCTGTGGAAGAGAACCACAAACTAAAACAGAGACAGAGATGCACTTTCTGTTGATCTGCTCCAAATACACTGAATTAAAGGAGAAATATTTTCAAAAATTCCCCAAGTCAGATGGCAGAATGCACATCCCTCCCTGACTCAAAGCAACTGACGATCCTGCCAGGAGAAGGGAAGCAGACAGCAGAGCTAGCGAGTCTGCCTGTCGCAGCCCGAGAGGCAGTGTGGAGCGCTACACTGGGATCAGTCAACACTGCTGTGCCTGTCACACCCCGAGAGGCAGTGTGGAGCCGCTACACTGGGATCAGTCAACACTGCTGTGCCTGTCACAGCCCGAGAGGCAGTGTGGAGCGCTACACTGGGATCAGTCAACACTGCTGTGCCTGTCACACCCCGAGAGGCAGTGTGGAGCCGCTGCACTGGGATCAGTCAACACTGCTGTGCCTGTCGCAGCCCGAGAGGCAGTGTGGAGCCGCTACACTGGGATCAGTCAACACTGCTGTGCCTGTCGCAGCCCGAGAGGCAGTGTGGAGCTGCTACACTGGGATCAGTCAACACTGCTGTGCCTGTCACACCCCGAGAGGCAGTGTGGAGCCGCTACACTGGGATCAGTCAACACTGCTGTGCCTGTCACAGCCCGAGAGGCAGTGTGGAGCCGCTACACTGGGATCAGTCAACACTGCTGTGCCTGTCACACCCCGAGAGGCAGTGTGGAGCCGCTACACTGGGATCAGTCAACACTGCTGTGCCTGTCACAGCCCGAGAGGCAGTGTGGAGCTGCTACACTGGGATCAGTCAACACTGCTGTGCCTGTCACAGCCCGAGAGGCAGTGTGGAGCCGCTACACTGGGATCAGTCAACACTGCTGTGCCTGTCACACCCCGAGAGGCAGTGTGGAGCCGCTACACTGGGATCAGTCAACACTGCTGTGCCTGTCACAGCCCGAGAGGCAGTGTGGAGCTGCTACACTGGGATCAGTCAACACTGCTGTGCCTGTCACAGCCCGAGAGGCAGTGTGGAGCCGCTACACTGGGATCAGTCAACACTGCTGTGCCTGTCGCAGCCCGAGAGGCAGTGTGGAGCTGCTACACTGGGATCAGTCAACACTGCTGTGCCTGTCACACCCCGAGAGGCAGTGTGGAGCCGCTACACTGGGATCAGTCAACACTGCTGTGCCTGTCACACCCCGAGAGGCAGTGTGGAGCCGCTACACTGGGATCAGTCAACACTGCTGTGCCTGTCACAGCCCGAGAGGCAGTGTGGAGCCGCTACACTGGGATCAGTCAACACTGCTGTGCCTGTCACACCCCGAGAGGCAGTGTGGAGCCGCTACACTGGGATCAGTCAACACTGCTGTGCCTGTCACAGCCCGAGAGGCAGTGTGGAGCCGCTACACTGGGATCAGTCAACACTGCTGTGCCTGTCACAGCCCGAGAGGCAGTGTGGAGCCGCTACACTGGGATCAGTCAACACTGCTGTGCCTGTCACAGCCCGAGAGGCAGTGTGGAGCCGCTACACTGGGATCAGTCAACACTGCTGTGCCTGTCACAGCCCGAGAGGCAGTGTGGAGCCGCTACACTGGGATCAGTCAACACTGCTATGCCTGTCACACCCCGAGAGGCAGTGTGGAGCCGCTACACTGGGATCAGTCAACACTGCTGTGCCTGTCACACCTCGAGAGGCAGTGTGGAGCCGCTACACTGGGATCAGTCAACACTGCTGTGCCTGTCACAGCCCGAGAGGCAGTGTGGAGCCGCTACACTGGGATCAGTCAACACTGCTGTGCCTGTCACACCTCGAGAGGCAGTGTGGAGCCGCTACACTGGGATCAGTCAACACTGCTACTAGTGGTGTGTACACGGGTTGCGGCATGATACAACAAAAACACAAAAACGGTGCTTATCTTTGTTATTTTGATCTTGCAACAAATAAAGCTTATCAAGAATGCATGTTGCCTTGTTTTTATTCAAATGTAGTAATGTATACAAGTGCATAACATTACAGTGCGAGATCAACTGCTGAAATATATCAACTGGCTTATACATGTAACAAACCCATGCAATCGTGTGGGCTATTCCTCCTTTAAAACACCCTACTTCACACAACATGGCCATTGTGCTCTGCAATGCAGACTGCAGAACGTTGACCGGGTTGTAACAAGGCAGTGAGGGAGTCCGATGCAGCGGGCGGTTGTTTCTGGTGTTTGGTTCTGATCCACTGGCAGCAGCACTGCAATCTACATTGGCATTGAGGCTTCACGAGTGGGTGGAAAGACTGCTTGTATTGCCAGGATATTTAATTTCTGTTCGACATATTTTACAACTCGCGTTTCTGTACAACAGCTTTCTGTACAGGGTTAGATTTGTTTTCCTGTTCTCTCATGTTGTCGAATGCGTATTTATGAGGAACACACTGCAATGACATAAACCATACCTGCCCACAGCAAAAGTACAGTCAGTACTAGGCTTGTAACGATAATAAATCAAATGATTTATCAATTCGGGCCCCACGATAACAAATCAATAATATTTTAATGAAATCGAATATTTCATGCAAAATTACTGTACACGATCCGCTGCAGTAATAACTGTAGATTTTTTTTAATTCATTTTGGACACTCGCTAAACAATATCAGTTGAGATCTCCTAAGATACTAAACCCGCCCCGGACGCCCATATCTACCAATCAGTGAGGAGAGCCCAGAGTGGTTATTGGCTGCTGTTATGTGTCAATCAGTAAATCCTGTCCAGTTTTCTTTTTGAAATAGAAACTTATAATCACTTCAGGAACCGGGACCGATGCACATAACTTAACTGGATTTAAGTGCAGGATAAAAGTACACAAAACAGACAGTTTTCACGGTGAAGATTGAATTTCACGGTCCGTGTCACGTTTTTCTTACGGCCATAAAACAGGTAGGGCATTAGTAATGTACTGTGTAAGTGTAATCAAATCCCCTTGGGCGAAACGCTTCTCTGAGCGCTCCAGTATGCGACGCATCTTTGGTTGTGACGTGGTATGTAGATTGATTAGGCCTACACATGTATGAGAGAGATATTCCTCATATCTTGGTTGCGATGTAGGCAGTAAGTCAATTAATAATAAATCCACATACATGTATGAACGAGATATTATACATATTCAAGTATGGAGACTAAAATTATCAACTGGAGGGGTCGCTGTAGAAGGTTCTGTTGCAGGAAAGGGTAGGCTGCCTCTAATGTTGTATTCACTGAAGATAATGCAAATTGAAGTGGCTATGCAAAATCATGTAAAGTAAAAGTGAACTGCATCTCTGCAGCCGCGACACACTGGCAGGGGCTGCTTACACAGTACTTTACTAAGGCCCTACCTGTTTCACGACCGTGAAATTCATTCTTCACCGTGAAAACTGTCTGTTTTGTGTACTTTTATCCTGCACTTAAATCCAGTTAAGTTATGTGCATCGGTCCAGGTTCCTGAAGTGATTATAAGTTTCTATTTCAAAAAGAAAACTGGACAGGATTTATTGATTGACACATAACAGCAGCCAATTACCACTCTGGGCTCTCCTCACTGATTGGTAGATATGAGCAGCCGGGGCGGGTTTAGTATCCTAGGAGATCTCAACTGATATTGTTAAGCGAGTGAGCATTTTGCGAGTGTCCAAAATTAATTAAAAAGCATCTACAATAATTACTGCAGCGGACTGTGTACAGTAATTTTGCGTTGTTTTGGTGGTAAACTATTTTGTACAGTGTTTCACTGGATCACATACGTCAATCTACGATCCAACGGCATTCAGACTGAGACAGCAATCAAAAACAAAAAAGGGTTTTGGTTTTTTTCGAAACAGCGTCACGTGACAACGTATTAATGTTAAATATTATTAGTTTCGCTCAAGAAAGACGGCTACAGTTGCGACTGACAGGCTTAAAAGAATTGAATCTGTTCAGTCTTGAACAAAGAAGACTACGCGGCGATCTGATTCAAGCATTCAAAATCCTAAAAGGTACTGACAATGTCGACCCAGGGGACTTTGTTGACCTGAAAAAAGAAACAAGGACCAGGGGCATTCAGAACAGAAAATAGGAGGCACTTTTTTTTACACAGAGAATTGCGAGGGTCTGGAACCAACTCCCCAGTAATGTTGCTGAAGCTGACACCCTGGGATCCTTCAAGAAGCTGCTTGATGAGATTCTGGGATCAATAAGCTACTAACAACCAAACGAGCAAGATGGGCTGAATGGCCTCCTCTCGTTTGTAAACTTTCTTATGTTCTTATGAAGCTGGGCCACATAATTCATAAATTTCAAGATTCTTACCTCATTCAATTCATAAAACAAAGATTCTTACCTCATCAAACAGGGCCTTGTTCACCAGCAGACCAGAAGAGCTCCGATTCGTGGAGGAGGAAGGGGTGGTCGACGGATCAGGCTTGTGATTGGAAGAGGTGGGAGGATCCGGCGTTGGCTTTGTCGTGTGATTGGTGGGAAACGGAGGGGTGTGCGACTGCTGTGGCGTGTAATTGGTGGGATCTCTGGGAGGGGGCGTGTGACTGGTGGAGGAGCTGGGCACTTCATCTTCATCATCATCGAGAATGATGATGCTGTTCATAGTGGCCATTCCAACAGAGGGCGCTAGAGAGGGGAGCAGGGGTAAAGAGAGGGGTTGAGAGAGAGCAGGATAATCCAGACACTCATATCAAAGAGAGGCTGCAAGGGTTTCAATACAGCAGCGAGACACGCCTGCAATTTTATAACAAGCGTTCGGAACCAGACATCTTTCTCAACGTCACCGATATTCATCATCCAAACCCCTGGGGTCCTGTGAATAAAATAAACTCAGAGGTGTAGCTGTGCTTCTATGTTTCTCTCCTTCCTTCTTGCTTTCTCTTTCTTTTCACATTTTGTTCATGTGGTCTTGTGATTTTTATTGAAAAAAATAAGTAAATATTATCCTTGGCCACCTCAAAGAAAAGGCAAACACTATTTGTGTTTATTCCTAGTTTCACAGCCGCTCGGGGCTGCATGTACAACACGTTCTCAGAGCAGTGCAAATAGGAAACTGGATTTTAAACACACTATTAGCACCGGCTTGATACAGTTAGCACTGAATAAGCGTCTGTCCCAGTTAAAGAGGCATTTTAAACAACCTTAGTCACACTTATAATCATAATTTACAACATGTGCAAGAGAGAAGTATTTTTACTTTTTTTTTTATTTCTAAATGAAAAGAAACAGAATTAAAATCACATTATGAATAAATGTAAATTACATTATTTAAAAGTCAATTGTTTATTCCTAAACAAAAATGAATCGCTGTTTTTTTTTTCTAAATTAAAAATAATTAAAATCACATCTTAAATCGCAAGGCGAGACACCAGCCTAAGAACCCACAGGAAACTCCAGCAGCGCCTTCAAGAGTTCAACGCGGTTTACGCACCTTACACAAGTCACAGCTTAACCCTTTGCAGTCCATTTATTCAGTGCGTGTCAGGCGCGTCAGGTCCAATTTATTTTCACACGCGCAGTTAATTTTAGACGTGTTGTTTAAAAGTATTTTTTTTCACAGTCAAACGGGTTTAAAAGGCCCTGCATATCAACAAAGCACTCACTAGGCATCTCCAGCCACGCCCCACCCTTTCGTTCGCTATCGCTTTCACATATGCTAAGAAATAAATAATAATAATAATAATAATAATAATAATAATAATAATAATAATAATAATAGTCGTACATACCGATCAATCATCTCCTGATCACTCGTTTTATCACCAAACTCCTCAATAATGCGATCCAAGTCATTATTTTATTACTATAACATCTCAAAAAAGCTGTCTGTGATATCCTCTGTGCGCTGATTCAGTAACAGCCAGCTTGTTTCCTTATGGCCGCCCCTATCTGATGCCAGGGGCAAGTATGACTATTCATGAGATACACCCTTTTTTATTATTATATATTTTTTTCGGCTTGTCTCGGCTCCCACTCGGCCATTGAATGGTTTTCTCGGCTTTTTCCAGAGAAAAAAATGACTAGAAACCCATTTTTTGCGTTTTTTTGATGATGTCGGACAGGTTCCGACAATGGACCCGATAGGAATAATTGCAATGTGGGACCAGGTCCCACATAGGACCGCAAAGGGTTAATCCGTACTCCCTGCACTGCAGTGCACACACACCGGGCTTGCTCTGAAAAGCCATCTCCGTTCATCACTTGAAAATTCTGTCCCATTTAAGCAGAAATCCTGACTACCAGCAGGGCCGGATTGTTTAATGGGGACCCCGGGGCTGTTATCGTTTTGGGGGCCCCTCTTTGCATATTCATTTGCTTTCCTTTACTGTTTAACTAACACCACACTCGATCAACATGAATGTCAAATTATTCAGTCTTAGCTGATCCATATTTGACCTGATTCGATGCTTGAATTAGCGCCAGTTTTGAAAATGAGCATTGACCACAGCAGTGAAAATGCTAACTGCAGACTCTTATCGTAATATCGTAATGGCTCGTATTATCGTAATGGCAGGTTATCTGGAAATGCGTTGTCCTTATCTCTTATGAATATGTACGTGTATAATAGGTTTGTAGTAAATACTATATATATGCATTCAAAAAATGTTTAGCAAATAATACAAAGATAGTACACTGCGCTTTCTTATGTCATGTTGTTGTTTATTACTATTATTTGTGTCAGCAGAATCAGCGGAGCTGCACACACAGGAACCACGTATTATTGATTTATTGATTGATTGATTGATTGATTTATTGATTGACTTTTGGGGACCAAATGAGGCAGGCTGTGTTTTAAGACAACCTAAAAACTTCATGGAAACCCTGTTTAAGAAAGCTGTAAGATATCAGTAAGACGCACAAGACCAAATTGGAACTCAGGCACAACCACAGCCTCCGGTATTTTAATATGAATGAGTTTGGAACGAGAATTGCTCAGTCTAAAAGAAAACTACATGGAAACACACACAACCCGAAACTACTACCAAAATAGAGGGAGAAAAAGGTCAGACTTATTTTTATTTTTCCATGGAGATTGCCCCACTGTAATCCATATAAACCCAGGTCGCTTCCTCCTGTTGATTTCTCTCCCATGTATTTTCTGAAGCACTGGTACCTTCACATACATTTGTTGGTATTGTATTAAAACAGCGTGTCAGCGTTGGTGGTTTTTGTTTAACCTATCTTCCTCACGCTGCACTGGGTGTGTTTCTGCTTTTCAGCGTCGCTCTCATCCTTCCCAGGTGCTGCTTTGCCAGACATTTACAGGTTCTGATCTGCGTCACGTTTGTGCCGCAGCACACCTGATAACAGTGGCACGTGACTTGATTGAGTCATATGATCAGGCAGTCCCTGCTCCTCCAACACAATATGGCTTAGTAAAACAGACCTGTTGTTCCCATCCATACAGTCACGCGCTACTTATGCATTTTTTAAGATATTGTATTATAATTTTTTTTTTTTTTTTTTGGGGGGGGGGCCTTAAAATATGAGGCCCTGAGCTGCAGCCCCTAAAGCCCCTGTGTTAATCCGGCCCTCCAGTATCCCGATTAGGCATCACCGACTGCATTTCAAAAACACTGCTCAGAAAAAAAGGAAGAGAGGCCGGTGACCCCATTTCAATTCCTGTGCCTTTCCCGAGACTGAACAGAGCTTGAAAACCTCATTCTTACCCTCCAATACTACTGCTGGTAAGCAGGACCCTGTCCTATTGAAGCGATAGTGTCCAATACTACTGCTGGTAAGCAGGACCCTGTCCTATTGAAGCGATAGTGTCCAATACTACTGCTGGTAAGCAGGACCCTGTCCTATTGAAGCGATAGTGTCCGTCGAGGAAGACCCGCCCCGAGCCGATGAGGTCGCTAACGAAAGTCAAAGTCAACTACCACACGGGACAGCCTATCACGATTAGATTAGAACATTACTGTTCTCATTAGTTTCTTTAAAAATACACTTTAAAACCTCAATCTGCCTTGAACTTGTAATGATTTGTCGGGTACCCATCTGCTGAGAAAGGTTTTAGGAAAATAGTCCCGAAAACTTTCATAAAGGATCATATATAATTAGAGAAAGAAATAAAAATCATTATTAAAAAGTGTTTTTTACTTGTCAGAGATGCTTATAGTTTATTTGGACAGTGCCAGATGTGTGAATGGAGCAATACTATTGAACTTCTGTGTCTCGCTTTGTTGTTGAAAGAGGCAGTCTGAGCTCCAGCCGAGCTGACAGGCTGCGATTGGCTGGTTCTGCGATTGCAGGTACCGGACTGGTTGCTGTCGTAGTTGCAAGGCATTGATTGGCTGGTTTTGGTGGACAATAAAATACATTTGGACCAATTGTGTCTTTGTTTAGTATTTGCTGAACTGAGCTTTCATTATGAAGCAGTCATCACACGTCAGATTGATTTTTTATTTGATTCACAGATGAAGCTGCGACGTGCCAGCGGGAATCTACTGTCTGACAGTATCCGGCTGGAGCTGGAAGCTGACTGGCTTTGATGGTCCTGAATGGTTTTCTGTTCTGTTATTTTTTATTTCTTAGCAGAGACGCCCTTATCCAGGGCGACTTACAATTGTTACAAGATATCACATTATTTTTACATACAATTACATTATTTTTTACATACAATGACCCATTTATACTGCTGGGTTTTTACTGGAGCAATCTAGGTAAAGTACCTTGCTCAAGGGTACCGCAACAGTGTCCCCACTTGGGATTGAACCCACGACCCTCCGGTCAAGAGTCCAGAGCCCTAACCACTACTCCCCACTGCTGCCTCTGTTGGGCTCACAGAGTGACACACGTGTAGCGTTGAGCGGGATTCAAGGAGAGAGGAAGCAGCTGAAAATAAAAACGACTTCCGCAGAGGGAGAATGTACACAAACTGTGATCCACAGAGCACAGAAGGGAAGCACAACAAAAGGGAGTTTCACTTTCTCTGCAGCCGGAGGGTTACACAGTAAACGATTAGTTTAGGTTTTTTTTATGTCAACGTGTCTTGTCTAGTAGCGAATTCAACACATCACTCCAAAATAAAAGGCACACAACTTCTTATAAACGACACATCTAGGACAATACTAAAAATAAACTTAAATTGAATGACGCGTTTCTACTCGAGATGAACTGAAGAAGACACTGAAACAGACTTCAAAACGTGTGTCACTGCATCAGCTCGTATATATTTACAGCAGTTTTACACGTCGCTACCTCTCTAAACAGTAAGACTTGTGTGTGAATTAATGGCAGGGGCTTGTCGTCGTTGAGTTTAGCAATCGATACAGTATTTGGTGGCAGGTGCTTCTCAAATTGTAAAAAAAGAGAACTGAAAATGAAATGCAGCTGCATCATCATCACCAAGCAGTCCACAACCCGTATGAGGAAATGTGTGTCAACACGAACACGTTTGGTCCAAAAACATTCAGGAATAACAGAACAGCGCGTACATGTTATCCTCCCGTGAGGACCTGCGGTATCGTGATACCGAACACGTAAAAGGCTGCGACATTTCCATTTGTTTTTGTCCAGAAAACAGACTCTGAACTTACCCACTCTTCAAACCACCGCTCCTGCCTGTGTTTTCTCTCGCTCACTTTCAGCCCGCTGTAAGCTCCGCTCTGATTGGAAGAGCCCCAGCAAAGCCGTCTTTCATTCGCTGGCTGCCACAAAGCTGTAATGGCGAAACGCATTCTGCGTGCGTCGTCAGGGCCAGGTCGAGATCCGCGCCGTACAGAGACATGGCGGCGCTCATTCCCTACCGCCAACATGCGATTTCGTGCCGTACAGACGCAAAACAACAGCAGACCTGCCAACTCTTACGTTTTTCTTTTTGGACACCCCGGACAACTCTCGCGACCGATTTTAACCTGTTTTTTGCACCAAAAAATAGCTTTAAAGTTGACTGAGGAAAACCAAAATGCCTCACTGTCGACAGAGATGTGGAGCTGTGAAAAGTGACGCTGTGAAGCGCTGTGCATACATAAGGAAAGCCCTTCAGCTGTGTAGAAAAAAAATAACGCTGTGTAGTAAACGTATTTAAAAAAGGGGGTGCTGAGCTGTGTTTAGTTTTCTTTCTATGCAGCTGAAAGGGTTTTTTGGACGAAACGTAAAAAGCCAGCTGAGCACACTCGCTCTCCCTTGACACGTTCATTAGTCTTTAGGGGTAATTGTATGTAAAAAATAATCTGTAAAAAAAATAATGTGATTGTATGTAAAAATAACGTGATATCTTGTAACAATTGTAAGTCCCTGGATAAGGGTGACTGCTAAGAAACAAATAATAATAATAATAATAATAATAATAATAATAATAATAATAATAATAATAATAATAATAATAATAATAATAATAGGGGCATGCCTGATAGTCAAGCTGCGTTTAGCCTCGTTATTTAAACGCGTGCGGCAGGTAATAACATGGCGGTGGCTGCTGCAACACAGCTTTGTTACTGCTGTGGTGAAGCGTAGCTGAGACGAAGTGAGGAAAGTGGGTTTTTTTTGTTTCGTGATTTGAGGATCTGACGGGTTTCGTTTAGATTTTATCTGTGAGAAGGAGGCGCGGGTCACTATTTTTGTAACTTGTTTGGTCCATTTTATTTACCTGCGTCACGTTTGTGTATTATTTAACTTATTTATTTTACGCATTTAATTGTGTATGTGTGTTATTATTATTATTATTATTATTATTATTATTATTATTATTAGCGTAATAATTTCTGCACGGCATTGCCTCCAACTTTCCCAATCATGCTATTATCATACTGTATAAATCGGGACTTTTGCGAGGGGAAGTCTGCTTTAAACGGGACACTAATGTTTTCACCCCTGCACACTGCAGCCACCTGCTGGCAGTGACTGTAAATGACACTGCCACCCCACGAGACCATTCCCTCGTGGCGGGCTGCTTCTGAAACACGCGTGTAAACGAGGTGAGCTTGTTTGATTTTTGCAGGGTCTACTATAAAAAAAGATGGGTTTGCAAACGTAGTGTCCGTGGCTATAAATAGTGAGAGAATATGATTAAAACATTACAAACACGTTAATAAGTAGCGCTAGGGTGGCGTTTGGGCTTCGGGTTACACAGTTGCGTTGTCGTATCTGTTGGAATCCGGCGGCTCGGGAATGGGTAAAACGGGATTATTTTTATTTATTTATTTATTTATTTATTTATTTATTTATTTATTTAGCAGACGCCTTTATCCAAGGCGACTTACAGAGACTAGGGTGTGTGAACTATGCATCAGCTGCAGAGTCACTTACAATTACGTCTCACCCGAAAGACGGAGCACAAGGAGGTGAAGTGACTTGCACAGGGTCACACACTGAGTCAGTGGCTGAGGTGGGATTTGAACCGGGGACCTCCTGGTTACAAGACCTTTGCTTTAGCCACTGGACCACACAGCCTCCTGATGTCTGAGGGCAGCAGTGTGGCGTAGTGGTTAGGGCTCTGGACTCTTGACCAGAGGGTTGTGGGTTCAATCCCCAGTGGGGGACACTGCTGTTGAGCAAGGTACTTTAACTAAATTGCTCCAATAAAAACCCAACTGTATAAATGGAGAATTGTATGCAAGAATAATGTGAAATAATGTATAATGTCATATCTTGTAACAATTGTAAGTCGCCCTGGATAAGGGCGTCTGCTAAGAAATAAATAATAATGTCGGTATACCGTGTTACCAGCACGACGTGGTGGAGCAGTAGAGCCGGTGCAGTAGGTGCAACTGCACAGGGCCCCAGAGAGGCTCGAACGTTTAGAAAAACAGATTTAAGAGTGATTAATATCCTTCACATTTATATGTGCAGATGTTACACATTTGTATCATTGTACTTGCCGATGCATGTGCTGGTGTGGACAGTGACAGCGACCAATTCACTTGCGACTGTGCTTGTAGAATAAGCCTAGAACGGCCTTAAGCCGTCAGCATACTTTTTGGTTTTCATTTTTTTTATTTTTCTTCCTGTAGCTATAACTACGAATAAAGGATATGCATTGTTCATTAACATGTGTGTAACCCATTTTACCTCAATGGCGGATCATAGTAGGAGGCTGTGTGGTCCAGTGGTTAAAGAAAAGGGCTTGTAACCAGGAGGTCCCCGGTTCAAATCCCACCTCAGCCACTGACTCATTGTGTGACCCTGAGCAAGTCACTTAACCTCCTTGTGCTCCATCTTTCGGGTGAGACGTAGTTGTAAGTGACTCTGCAGCTGATGCATAGTTCACACACCCTAGTCTCTGTAAGTCACCTTGGATAAAGACGTCTGCTAAATAAACAAATAATAATGTGGGTAAAATACCGCGGTAATGTTAGCGTGACGTTTGATATTCGACTCAGGCTAACCCGACATGAATGAAAATGGCTGGATCTTCAACCGCAGAAGCTAGAGCGCTCAAACCAACTTTAATTTAAAGGAGACCAGTTGTGAATTGTTTTACATGTGAATCCTAAGAATAATTTCTGTAAAATAACATACCGCATATACGCACACTTAGCCTCAGCCACGCGTAAAAGAGCGTTTATCTCCCCAACCACAGCAGCTGCAGCGTTCAAACCAACTTTAAATAAGACACGTTAAAATAAGTGTCTGTTCAATCGGAAGTAAGTAATACAGTGCAGTAGTTGCATGCCTTTGTCTTATGTGAGTAGTCACCAGTTTAAGCCACTGAAATTTCAGTTTACTTAAGCTCCCTTATTTTGAAAACTAACATGCAATGGCTTTAAACGGACACACACGCACTCCGTGGACGTCCAGAAATCTCACAAAATAAAAATAAATAACAGAAAATGTGCATGCCCGGATATCAGGCAGCTTCTGGACCGTTTCTGACTGTTTTGGATCGGATTAAAGTAAGTGTGAAGCTACATTGACAAGGAACTCGAGTCGACCAGCTTTACAGCACGCTGATGGAAAAATACTTTCTTTAACAAAACACAGCGAGAAGATCTGTTTGACCTGCATTATTCAAGCACCTTTTTAAACACTTAAAAGCAGTACACTGGGTCTAGAAACAAAAATGCGAGCTGCGAACCCTCTCCATCGCTGCGCACAATTCAACACCCACAGAACCCACTGCTGCTATCTTACTGCGTGGGCGCTGCACCCCTGTCATGTGACTGAGTCCGGCGGTAAGAGCTTCGTGACGTATTAAAGGTGCGCCTGCTGGAATTTAAAAGAGACAGCGCCGTTTATCAGATGAAGAACTAGTTCATTTATTTTCATATTTATTTAAATGGCGTTGCACACCAGTTTGTAGGCGTGGGCGGTAAAAAAAAAAAAAAAAAAGTAAGTTAATTTTATTTATTTATTTTTTATTTAAGTTTAGTTGTTTACGACGCACGGAAGGCATGGCGATCATCAACAAGATCGATTCATTTTAAAATGTAACAAACTGAAATCTGCAGGGGAAATCAATGAAAAATAAGGCACGATACTTTTTTATGTGTAATGTTCTGTATGTATATTTTACAGTAGTTCACCACACGCTTGTCGCGGCTCATTTCAATACGGTATAGTGATACAGTGCATTGACTGAGGTCTTAATTAAGAGAAGGCTGTACGTGTTTAATCCGTGTGGATCACAACACCGCACCCGGGCTCGCCAGGTCCCCAAAACACCATTAACAAGAACACCTGATTTCCATTACACGAGAGCAGATGTTAAAATGTCATGCTGATTTGAACTCGGCTTTCTTAGCAGACGCCCTTATCCAGACTTACAATTGTTACAAGATATCACATTATTTATACATACAATTCCCCATTTTTACAGTTGGGTTTTTACTGGAGCAATCTAGGTAAAGTACCTTGCTCAAGGGTACAGCAGCAGTGTCCCCCACCTGGGACTGAACCCACGACCCTCCGGTCAAGAGTCCAGAGTCCTAACCACAACTCCACACTGCTGCTCTAATATGAATCTCTTTCTCAGCGCTATGTGAATATATATTTTCTTTTAGTAAAACAATAGTATTTTAGAATACATTCTTTTAAACAACCCATCAGCAAGATGTCATTTTGTCTTCGGACCGTACATTTACATTCGTTTACAAAACATGATGCTCCAGAAACCGCACTCAGACTCGACATTTGTTTGATTTATTTATTTATTTATTTAGTTTACAGTAACATTACCAACATATTTGAAGCCTTGTTACTTTTTTGAGGTACTGGAAAAATACCGATATGCCGTGCCGGGTTTACACTGATAAACGAGCCTTGCGTACACGGACTGTACATTAACAATTGCAAAAAAAAAAAAAAAAAAAACACAGAAAATTGTTAGATAAGGCCGTCACCTGACCCATGTTCTGACAAAGCTTTCCAACACACACACACACACACACACACACACACACACACACACACACACACACACACACACACACACACACACACACACACACACACACACACACACACACACACACACACAGCTTCACTGGTACAGCAGGTGGGTTCACTTCACACAACACGTGCAGGGCAGGTCTAAAACCAGAACCACCATGGCTGTTTTCATGTTGTCTCAGAATTATATATGAATTGGAAAAGCTAATTAATGGTTGGAATAGTAAGACATTTTTTCTTGCATTTTTTATTTTGGTTTTGTTTATGAAGGATACAAAAACATGTGTTTGATAAGCTGGGAAAGAAATGTGATTTATGTCATAGTAATGTACGGAACCCCTGAAGGTCCATGGTGTAGAAATTCAAATGGGAGGCTACTATGTCGAGCGAATGACTTACTGAAGTCATGCACGAGATAGCGACCTCCCTTTTTAATTTACACCATGTCCCTTTAGGGCTTCCGTAGTAATGAGATCATTGAAAGGAGACAATATGTTACACAAGCATTTTCCAATGGATCAGTTATTAACTTTGTAGGTCTTTCTTTTCCATTCATGACAGCGACTGTTCTAAAGGAGATTTGTTAGGCTGTTTCACTTTTGAATCCTCTCAACCCAGTGGTGACGACACAAGGTGTGTGAAGTGAACCCACCTGCTGTACCGGTTAAGCAGTGTGTGCTGGAGAAAACGTACCCCTCCAAATCAAGACTCTGCCAGCTGCTCTTACCTACAGCACTATTGCACCGTTAATATATATAGAGAGAGAGAGAGGGATTTTCTTTATAAATGTTTGAATTAACTTTCAAATGTATTCAGCCTGAAAATGAGCCGTTATATTTAAATAAAACATAAAATCTGGTTTAATTACTATATATATATATATATATATATATATATATATATATATATATATATATATATATATATATATATATAAATATAAATTATTAGTACACATAGATATATGTGTGTGTGTGTACGGATTTATGCATAACAGAGTAATATTGTATTGAAAAATCCGAACCTACTTTGAATACATCTCAATTCATTTTGTCTCATACAGGCACACTGTTTTGACGTGTAGTAACAACTTTATTAATATACTTTGACAGGGGGGCAGCATTTGGCCTGACACTGTGTGTGAGAAGAGAGAGTGACAGAAGGAGATGTGTAAAATAAAGGCTTTTTTTTACTTGAGAGACAGAACAAACAATGAGGGGGCTACACCCCTCTCTTTGTCCGGGATTGCATCATTGCATATAACACGTTTTAATCATTTTGCGTGTCAGATAAGCGGAGCTGTGTGCTGGATGTATTTTCCCCTCTAAAAAGACAACAAGCCAGTGAAGTTGTCGTGATATATTTTCTTAAAACCTGCATACGCTGGAGCATCTTGTATGTAAACGGGGACTGGGATTGTTCGACACAGGCATGCTGTGACTGCCACTGTCTTCCCTGGTCGGCGCTCTCGGGGGACGGGGGTGTAAAAGAATCCTTTATTTAACTTATTTTGTTTCCTAAAAGTAACTTTTACTACTAAAATGATGACAGCATGCTCCGTGCTAGTGGAGTCCTGGAGTGAGCGCATGCAACCATTTATTGTTTTAGTAAAAAACAAGTTTGCTTCAGTGATTTTGTTCTGTTATTTACAATAGTTAATACACCACAGTAAACACAATATCATAATTCCGAAGTGTTCTTTTTCATTACCACACTCTGAAAGCTAAGTTTAGTGAATGGCAGTTTAATTCCCTACATGTATTTCTTTCTCAGGAGGACTCTTCCTAATTACAGTCCCTAGCATTTATATGCATTCTGCTGTCCCTGGTATTGAGATATTATCAGTTTGTTATGTAACTGCAGGGCTTGAATTTCATTTCTTGAATTTTATAGGGCAGCAGTGTGGAGTAGTGGTTAGGGTTCTGGACTCTTGACCGGAGGGTTGTGGGGTCACTCCCAGGTGGGGGACACTGCTGCTGTACCCTTGAGCAAGGTACTTTACCTATATTGCTCCAGTAAAAACCCAACTGGGTAATTGTATGTAAAAATAATGTGGTATCTTGTAACAATTGTAAGTCGCCTGGATAAGGGCGTCTGCTAAGAAATAAATAATAATAATAATAATAATAATAATAATAATAATAATTTCTGTGTGCTGGGGGGATTTCCCCCCTATGCTGCAGCCAATGGGGGGGGGGACTTTGCATATAAAAAACAATATATATTTTACTGCATCATCATGCACTCTGGTGTTGCTTTAAAACAAGCTGCTTTCAGGAGACCTCACAGCTGTTCATCACTGTGACACAGAGCACTCTCCATTGCTTTTGCTGTTGCCTGTACTGCATGCATGTAACATATCAAATGAAAGGCCACAAAATGCCCTTTCATATTATGTAAGTTGCAACAGGATCAGGCATATGTGGTAGAGATGAGAATATATGTAAAAAAAAACCTTTTCCAAAAAAATCAGGTTTTGTCACTGCTATATATATATGTAATATATATTGTAAGCATAAATGGCTAAAAAAAAAATCACCATTGAGCCTCAATATGAAATGAACATGTGGGGGGGAGCTGAACTGCTAAGCTTTCCAACGATACCGCCCCTTTCAGTCTAGCTGCTACAATGACGGAGCAATAGACTCAAAACGAAAGCTGTGAACTCTGTCACATGATGAGAGGCTTAACTTCAGGTGATCGTAGTTCCAGCTCGGAGTACCGCGTACACACACTGAATACGTCTTTGGAAAGCCCCAAGTCTGTACTTTTAAACAAGCCAGGTAGGTGGCTTTTACTGTGCCTGAGTAATATGTGTGTAACCTTCGGTGCCCTGGCGCCCCAAAATGAATGGGGCTGAGTTAAGAGTTAAAGCAAGTGTCACCTCTTGCAAAACAACACCTAGATAGACTTAATATCGTCTTTTTATTTTGGTCAAAACTGTTTACTTACTGCAGTGTACAGAGTTTCTATAATCCTTAAAGATAGCGTCCGAGAATCACGTATGAGAGATTAAAGTCTCGCGGCACTTAAAATATCCAGCACTACTTTTATTTATTTATTTATTTTAACCAGAACTACTCAGGATGCGACTCGTAGTGCTTTCATCACTGACACCCACTTCCTTAGACATTGTTGTAGCGTTTCAGGCATTCTGAATTCGGTGAAACAAATATTAGATTGCAAAAAATAAATTTGAAATAAGTAATATGTAGAAAGGCTAAATAGTGTAAACTTTTTCAACAGTTAATCCTATAGTATTGTAAACTTCCTACAAGAAATTCTATTTCTCTTCCATAATAAAGCCACCCCTGCTATTAAGGCCACATTTCATTGGTTGCTTGAATGGCCTCCATAGCCCTGTATTTAAATGAAAACATAAACCGTTTTTTTTTTTGTCTTCGGCAGCTACTAAACAGAATCCTGTGTGCTGCCATGGACCATGTGAAGATGGAATCTTTCCTGATTAAAGAGGAGTTCCCTGACCTTGTACTTGTCCCCATTAGAGTGGAGTTCTCTGGGCTGCCTTCCCTCCCCATTAAACAGGAGCTCTGTGAGTTGCAATGTGACAGCAGTCAGCCAGTCTCTGAGATTAAAGCTGAGCATAATGAATTGGAGATCCCCCAGACAAAATTGGAGATTCCCCAGACAGAATTGGAGATCCCCCAGATAGAATTGGAGATCCCTCGGACAAAGCACCCGGAGAACATTGTAGATCTGTTGTTAAAGACTCCCTTCGGAACGTTGGAATATACAGAGAAGGTTCGCATAAAATCTGAAGGCAGGCCTCGCCCTCAAATAAACTCCGTCCAAGATGATGCTGGAAGGAGCCGGTCATTTCGGTGTCAGTGGTATGACAAAGTGGACTGGCTGACCGGGAGTGCTGTGACAAACTGCCTGTACTGTTGGCCCTGTTTACTCTTCAATGTCTCGAATAGTTTCGTTACCTGGACCAAATCCGGATATAATGATTTTAAAAACATGGACCGATCAGTGAAACGACACTCCAAATCCAAAGAGCACGTCAGTGCCGAGGTGAAATTGAAACTGCTGGGACAAAGTCGCTTTGAGCACGTTGTGGACGAAGGCGCGCGAATTCAAGTAGCGAAGCATAACGAGACCGTGAGAAGGAACAGGGCTATTCTGAAACGTCTGATTGATGCAACAACTTACCTGGGTCGCCAGGAGCTGGCATTCAGAGGGCAGGACCACACGGCGGACTCGTTAAACAAGGGGAACTACGGGGAGCTGACGGAGGTGATCGCGCACTACGATGAATTGCTTGCCACTCACATCGAGCAATCTGCCGTCTTCACTGGAATGTCGGAACCCATTCAGAACGATCTGATTTCTTCCATCTCGTTGTCCGTGCTGGAGGAGATCAAAAAGGAAATCAATGCTGCTCCTTTTTTTGCGTGGCAGGTGGACGAAATGACCGACATTAGCTGTCGTTCCCAGCTTTCTATAATCGTGCGGTATGTGGACGAAATAGGATTGCCACAAGAGCGTTTCCTGGGATTATTTGACTCGACCGGTGTGAGAGACGGGCAGTCAGTGTTCAAGCTTGTCAGCACAGCCATGTCCGAGTTCGATTACAAGGAGAAACTGGTCGCACAGGCGTACGATGGAGCTACGGTGATGCCTTCTGAATTAAACCGGCTACAAGCCAAAGTTAGAGAGGTGGCTCCCAGCGCTGTCTTTACACACTGCTGCGCGCATCATCTCAACCTCGTATTAAGCCAAGGGGCAAAATTAATTACGCTGGCTCGGGTATTCTTTGCAACACTAGAAGGGTTTTCTTCGTTTTTTTCAAAGTCCCCCAAAAGGGTAGCTTTGTTGGAAGAAACCGGTTGTGCTGCGACTCGCTGGAACTTCACTTCAAGGATCGTCGGGACTGTTGCCAGTAACTATGCCAAACTGCTTGAGACGTTCTCGCGCGTTGTCAGCTCTGAGGGAATGGATGATGACACCGTCGGAGCGGCCAGCGGGTTCATTCGTACCCTCGAAGATTTCGACTTCGTCTTCATGCTTTTCACGTTCAACCAAGTTTTCTCCGACACGGATGCAGCATACGATATTATTCAGCAGAAAGCGATGGATGTCACCTTCTGCAAAAACAGAATCGAGAACCTGCTTCGTTCCACAGAGGAGAAAAGGTCAGAAGAAGCGTTTAATAAAATCTATGAAGAAGCAGCCAGCTTGACAGAAGACCCAGCTGACAGACACCTGAGAAAGAGACACCGACAGGAGAGTGTGAGCCGAGATTCAAAGCAGCACTACCGCATGCTGTATCATTCCGTTTTGAACAATTTACTGCTTCAGATCCATCATCGATACTCAAGCCTGGAGGAGACGCGATTTCTTGAGCTGTTGAATCCCGAGAAATTTGCCACAATGAGGTCCACGTTCCCAGATGAAGCGTTGGGGTGCCTGAATAAGGGATACGGGAGATTTTTTGAAATGGACCGTTTGAAAACGGAGCTGCAAGTTTTCTATTGGGACAGGGAGCTGCACGGTGCCAGCAGCAGCATTTCAGATCTGCTGCAGTCCTTCAAGCGCAATGGTCTTGACCGCGCCATGCACCAGCTGTACAAGCTCATGTGTTTAGTAGCAACAGTTGGAGCAACGTCATGCGGTGTGGACAGAACCTTCTCCTGTCTCGAAAGGCTAAAGAGCTATGCCAGGAACACAATGGGACAAGAACGCTTTAAAAACCTGGCGGTTTTATCTATTGAGAAGGGCATCGTGAAGGCGCTGGAAAAGAATCCTTGCTGGTACGATGGAGTCATTGACCATTTCGCAACGCGGAGAGAGAGAAGGGCAGACTTTATCTACAAGTAAAGGTAAGAGAACTTTTTTCAATCAACAGCTTCAGTATTCTTTGGTTTTAAACATGTCCTTGCTGTTAAATTATGGTTTATGGTAGCTTGTCTATTTAGCACTCAGTCATAACATTCATTGTAAAGCTGGGTGAAGCCACATTGTGCTTGGAACTTGGTTTCATGCCACTGCATGGCACATCAGGGCAGGCTTGGGGTTTGATCCAGCAAAGTTGCCTCAAACTGGGTCTCCTGGAGCCAGGTTTCAAGCCACTGTTCCTGGAAAAGTGGCTGTGCTCCTTCAGCTTTAAAGTCTTTTCAGCAGTCTTAAATTGTATGAAACCATGATTTCATGATCGCCCAGGTTTGATTTAGGGGAGTATTTATTCAGCTGGAGTATCCTATGTAACTGGATACAATCACGAATGTGTAGGTTTATTGAAAGAGAACTTACGTCACTTAGGGCTGTGTTCGAAGGTTCATTCGCTAGCCAGGTAGTTCCAAACCGTCACAGGTTAGTCAGGATGCATTCGCCTAGTGCCAGATGTTGTCTTTCTTTCTTTCTTTCTTTCTTTCTTTCTTTCTTTCTTTCTTTCTTTGTTCACAGAAAGCATTGAATACTGTATAAATCACTAGGGGTGTGAGATTAATACAGATATACCGGTATATTGTGATATCCATTAAGCAATACAATAATTGGTGTTTGAACAACAATACTGGTATTTTTTGTTCAACTGAATCAAGGAAATGTCTCGCGAGATAATCACTTCCTGCGAGAACTCGTAATGCGAGCAATTCTGACACGAGAAAATATGGCAGAAGCACAGAGATTCTGAGCTGCTTAAATTCTGCAAAGCAAAGTCACGTGTCTGGAATAATTTCAACCCTCTGCCAAGTCAGATTTCATTTCGCGATTCAGAGTGAGCAGAGGAAAAACGCAAACATATCTGTGCGTTTCTTCTTGGTATTTAATCGTAATGTTGATACTTCTCTTGCTTTCGTTATTTATCGTCTCTGGATGCTTTTCATTACATTGATCTAGGAGGCTGTGTGGTCCAGTGGTTAAAGAAACGAGCTTGTAACCAGAAGGTCCCCGGTTCAAATCCCACCTCAGCCACTGACTCATTGTGTGACCCTGAGCAAGTCACTTAACCTCCTTGTGCTCCGTCTTTCGGGTGAGACGTAGTTGTAAGTGACTCTGCAGCTGATGCATAGTTCACACACCCTAGTCTCTGTAAGTCGCCTTGGATAAAGGCGTCTGCTAAATAAACAAATAATAATAATCTGTGCCTAAATACATAACCTTTACCGTTAAAAAAAGTGGTTAATTACTATCTCATATATAAAATTAAACCATAGATATGTGTGTGTGCGTGTTTACGCATAACTCAGTTATTATTTGTAATATTATTTTGAAAAACCAGAACCTAATTTGAATACATTAACTCATTGTGTCTCATACAGACACAGCGATAGTGCTGCGGGGCCTGCAGTGATTGGATACCCCGTGGCACCAGGCTGGTCACATGGAGGAGTTTGACAGTACAAAGAGGACGCAGTTACGCGAGTACGGCCCCTTACGCTGAAACGTCTTCCTGAATCCAGACCCTGTTGTTTTGTTTTTTAGTGAAAGAGGACTGAGGAGCAAGGGAGCTGTCACCACAGAGCCAGCATCGCCACCCAGAGCACTACTCACCCATTCACAGCGTCTCCAGGATAAAGGGACACTGAGCACTTTTTCGTGCACCCAAGGATTATAAAAAGAAGCCTTGTTTGTTTTGGGACTGTGACCCACTGTCTGCTCCCCCGATACCATAGTTGGTAGAGGGGCGGTATTATTATTATACCAAATACAATTATTTCTCATAATAAATACAAACTGTTTTGGGAACATTACGTCTGGACATCGCATTATTTCCCACCCCACACAGCCACATCGCTACAAGATCCTAACTGGGATGACACTAACATCCAGTCTGTGTTTGGGAATGTGAAACTGTTCAGCAGCCGAGATTTGAATTTGTTATTTTGTAAAACAAGTTAGCAATAACAAGACATGTTACAAGAAATGTAATTTCTTCAGCCAGTCTTGATTACCGTGATAATTTACAGCGATAATCAAACAGAAAATTGCACTGTCGTAAAACACTACAGTATGTATGAGTATCGCAAGCAGCATCTATTCAGTGTACGTGTTTTATTTAAATTATAAAAACATGATTACTGTTCTGTATAACTTATTTGTAAACTACATGAGCTTGTTTTATTCCATGTTGTAAGATAATAGGATTTTTAAATCAAATAAACTAGTAGCTATGGTAAATTATGCAAATGAGTGCAAGCGAAGGTTCGAACCTTTAGTCAAAAAGTGCCCTTCATTACAGGCCTACAGTTCTGTGCATTTTGCACATTTTAAGGATGTCATTATTAATATGAATAAACATTTAAGTGTTTTCCCCCTACGGAAAGATAATTCCATACTTCTAATCCGAAGAGGCTGTCAGGGACGCACCGTACAAATACAGAGCAGCGTTTTGAAATAAAGAAATCTGAAAAGATGCCTTTACACACGAGGTTGTGAAATGCAAATACTAGTCAATAGATCTATTGCACAAGGCATATAGTAACTTGTTTTATGATGTGGAAATGGAGTGGAGAAATAATTTTAAAACGAGGGGCTTCTTTTTTAAATGTTCAAATATTACTACTCGTAAACACTCATAATGGTCAGGGTTTTCAGTTTAGAGTTTTTAAAATGGTGCATTCTGGCACATTCGTGCATGATTGTAATGTCTGACAAAGCATTTCATAGTGCAGAGGCTTTATTTCAGCACTGCAAGCATCAAGGCCCCTGCAATACAAGGCTGATAAAAGAACTGAAGGATCACTGAAATAGTCGGATTCAGATCCTGTGTGTGATTCCTCATCCGAATGGATGCCCAGCTTCTGTGCAGCAACACTAACTTCTACTACTGTTCTGTCCTCTCGCCCTCGTCCTCTGCCCTCTCTCCGCCACTGCTCCTCTAACCCCTCTAACCTCATCCCTCTGCCTCTCCCCCCCTCCCGCACACTCTCTGGTGCACTCTGGAACTGTCACTCTTCTGCTAACAAAGCTGATTTCATCTCTGCCTTTGCCTCCCACCTCTCGCTCGATTTCCTTGCTCTCACTGAAACCTGGCTGTCCCCTCATAACACTGTAGCTCCTGCTGCCCTGTCCTCTCTCTATGTGCTGTCCCATACCCCGCGTCTCACTGGACGGGGAGGTGGGACGGGTCTTCTCCTCTCTCCCTCCTTACTCTTTTCTGTCCCCTCCGATCTCACCTCCCTCTCTGTCACTACCTTTGAATTTCATGCAGTCCAACTAACCTCTCCCTGTCAACTCCTGCTCATTGTTCTGTACCGTCCCCCTGGACCTCTCGCTCACTTTCTAGATGAACTCGACTATCTACTCTCCTCCGTCCTCTCTGTCTACCCCAACTGTCCTGTTAGGTGACTTCAATATCCATCTCTACAACCCCAGCCACTCTGCCAGATTCCTCCCTCTCCTTCATTCCTTCGACTTCTGTCTCTCCCCATCCCCCCCTACCCACAAAGCTGGCCGTCAACTGGACCTCACCTTCTCCAGGGCCTGCTGCCCCTCCACCCTCTCTGTCACCCCCTGGACCTCTGATCACTTTCATCTCTTTTTCTCTGTCTCTCCCCTCTCTCCCTGCTCCTCCTACCCCCACTGTCACCTCTCGTCGTAACCTCCGCACTCTCTCCCCCTCTGTCCTTGCCTCCACTGCTCTCTCTCACCTCCCTCCTATCGACTCCTTCTCCCAACTCTCCGTAGACTCTGCTACCTCCACCCTCTTCTCCTCCCTCCCCTCCTCCCTCGACTCCCTCTGTCCCCTCACCTCCTGACCTGCTCTCCCCTCCCCTCCCCTCCCTTCCCCAACCCTGGCTCTCCTCTGTGCTCCGCTCAGCAAGAACCACACTGCAATCTGCTGAAAAGAAATGGAAGAGAACCAAACTTCCTGCTGCCCTAGACCTCTACCGCTCCCTCTGCTAAATGTGCTTATTTCCAATCTGTAATCCAAGCCTCCACTAACAACCCACGTAAACTATTCTCTACCTTCTCCTCCCTCCTAAACCCCCCCTCCTCCTCTATCTCCTCTGATGACTTTGCCTCTGTCTTCTCTTCTAAAATCTCAGATCTCCGCAAACTCATTATTATTATTATTATTATTATTATTATTATTATTATTATTATTATTATTATTATTATTATTATTATTATTATTATTTATTCAATTTATTATTACGAAATACAAGATACCTTTGACACCAGTCGGTACTGGAGTCTTTGGTAAGGTCAGGATAGGGTTCTCTGGTTTGCATTGTTAAACTACAGTGTTTTTTTTCTTTTACTATTTCTGTTAACAGTACAGTATAAATGCATTTTGTTCAGAAGCAACTTCAGCTCTACAGAATACATCTTGTTTTGTTCATTCAGTTCATATTCCAATAGCCTAAATCTTAACTCCCAGTGTGTTCTATACCTCCAACATTAACAATATTATCATCCATGTATTTAAATATCTAGAGTTATTTGAGATAGAAGCAGAATAAATAAATAACTATCAACAATTAATAAATAGATGGGTCGCCTTGGATAAAGCAGCAGCTAAATAAATAATAATACAAGATTATTATTTGTTTTGTTAATTTAGCAGACTCCTTCATCCAAAGCGACTTACAGAGACTAGGGTGTGTGAACTATGCATCAGCTGCAGAGTCACTTACAACTACATCTCACCTGAAAGACGGAGCACAAGGAGGTTAAGTGACTTGCTCAGGGTCACACAATGAGTCAGTGGCTGAGGTGGGATTTGAACCGGGAACCTCCTGATTACAAACCCTTTTCTTTAACCACTGGACCACACAGCCTCCTACAGTAATAATCTGCAGCTAAATTGAGGAATACTAAGTTTATGAATAGCGCCAGTATCAAAAGAGAACATGTTTGTCCTCAAGTTCTTTCAAATGCAGACTGTGCTTACATTCCAGTTTGTTTATAGTTTCCAAAGGTAGTTTTTAGTGGTCCCAAAGTTTTGCACGCTACTCTGTATAACGTGTGTGATTTAAAGCAGTGGAGGTGTATTTAAGTTGAGTGAAAGAATATTTTGCATCAGAGTACCTTTTTTCAAAAACTCTCACACTCTCCCCCCTCGCTGTAATACACTTTGATGACATTGGTGTCCCTACTCCCTAGTAAGTGCCACACACTTCAAAACAAATTGAAAACCCTGGTAACAGCCTTTTAGAATGTCAAAAAGGACTTTTACAAGAGGAAAATCCTCAGTTAAAAGGCTTGGAAATTAAAAACTAACACTAAAGGTGTAAGTAATACAGAGAAACAAAAAAAATGTTTTTGCTTAGAGCAGAAAAAGGAAAAATAAAGTTTTTTTTTTTACTTATACAACCCTTTTTAAAAGTTAATACTATTTTTCAATACAGTTCAACAAAACATGACTCTTACTCCAATGCACACACCGAATGTAAAAAATACATATAAGCCTGTAGATTTACGGTTTGTGTTGTTCACCTTGCCTGCGGTGTACACGAGTTCATTTAAATAAACCGAATTACATTTTTTAAAACGGTAAAAACTGAAATCAGAAAATAATAAAACCATTTTCATAGGGCCCTAACTGGTAATGTTAATTTGCGATGTTAAAGCTGAAAATCATGTTTGAAAGCACGTTCAAAATCTCAATTTCTGTAATGCTAATAATACAGAATACAGAAAAAAATAAACAGTACTTTGTTTAAATTTCCGATGTTATTGCAAACGTTATCCCTTTACAAGAGATTGCTGATGACCTTAGAAAAAAAAAAGATACATTTTTCACTGCAGCAGTTGGTGCTGTTTCTGTTTAGGAATGCAGAGTGTATCTGATGTTTTTTTGGAAAACATATTTCCAATTTGAGATTGTACGTTTTACTGAGAACATAATTCTATAGCAATTTGTTACAAGTTTTAAAAGTTCTTTCAAAAAACCCAAATCAATTCCTAATTAAAAGGATTTTGTCTGTTTCTTTTTTACTTCAATTTATGTTTATTTATTTATTGTGAGGTTCATCTATAACTCTCTATATAAATACGTGCACCTTTATACAGTTTACAGGTGTTTACAAACCCGCCTAGACTGACACCAATCAGGTGGTTCCTAGTGTTTATTTTAGCCTCTGATCGCTGACTCACACATCACTGTAGGAAAAAACAAATTCACATAGATCAACTATTTTATCCTACCAACTAACATAATGAAACTGGAACCACCGACCAAGTGTGCTTTGTAAGAACATCTCGATGCTCGATCCCGAGTGCAATAACGGCAAGACAGCTTTTGTTTATTTTTTGGACATGCCAGGCACATTAGGCAGCAGAGAAGGGGTTAACTTGCATCTATTGTTAAACTTCTTCAACATCAGATGTCACTGAGTTTAAAGTTGTCTGGTGCATATTCTGCCTTAAAAGGTATTCAGCCTGTCGCAAAGCAGAACATGAAGGTTCAGCTGTAAGTCACTGGCAGTGAAGTACAGTTTCAGTATTTTAGTTAAAGGACAACTGTTGAATATGGTTAAGTGTGGTCAGCTTGATGACATGCTTTAATGTTGTACTAGAAATTGTGTATGTTGCTTTTTGTTTTATTAAAAAGTGGTTAAATACAGGGCACAGGTGGCCATCCCCAAATTGGCAATCAATGAACCAATTTCGAAACAGCCACATATTCCACACTTACCATTATCAGGGTGGGGACTAACCCCAGCCCTGCCTTATTTAACATAAACTCAAATTTCACTCAACTTTATTTATTGACTGTTAAATTTAAACTTGCAGAAAATAATCTGGCCTATATTAAGTTTAGCCTAGCAAAAACAGAAAAACAATAATTTACAAATAACAGCCCGCTCCACCACACATGAATTCAAATCAAGTTCAACAGCCCGTCACTGCAGAGGACAGCCAGTGCTGATGAAGCCCCTTATTCCAGCAGTCTCCTCTTGCTCTTCAATGCACTGTATTGATGACAGGTTTATCCACCCCCATCCCCGTGTGTGACACTGCAATACAGCAGTGTGTGTGACAACCTGTCCTGGGAATCCTGCAGAGCTGCACTGCGCTCCCCTCCCAGTCTAAACTCAGCTCTTACACTGGGAATGTGCTGCTTACACTGGAATGCACTCACTGCCTGGAGTTGTATTGATTTCCATTGAAAGAGTCTGTATCTATTGTTGATATCTCAACTCCTCGACTCGCTTGCTGCAGTTGCATTGGTTTCAATAGCTCAGCTCTGTTAGGATGGCCTGGGTCAATGCTGTTAAATTAGGAGCAGTGGACACACGTGACACATAGGTTGCAATCCTCAGAACATTTATTTTCAGGAACAAAACAACAACAAAAAACTTTCTTTATTGTGTCAAAAACTATTTACAAGTAAACAGACAAAGAAAACTCCTGCACTAAAAAAATCTATCTGGCATGACAATCACCGTGTCAGTGCAGAGACGCACATTTCAAATATAACACACAAACTCAAATAACATATCTACAAAGCAAGTATACATGTATTCTAATTCAAAATAACCTTTAAAAGTGGATAATAACCTTTACTGCTCATTTTATTTATTTCTTAGCAGACGCCCTTATCTAGGGCGACTTACAATTATTAGAAGATATCACATTATTTTTCCATACAATTCCCCATTTATACAGGTGGGTTTTTACTGGAGCAATCTAGGTAAAGTACCTTGCTCAAGGGTACAGCAGCAGTGTCCCCCACCTGGGATTGAACCCACGACCCTCCGGTCAAGAGTCCAGAGCCCAGAGCCCTAACCACTACTCCACACTGCTGCCCTTATTTTAACATTACAAAATAGTGGTTGAATAATGTACAGGTCATACCAATGTTCCACACCAAAATGGTGTCTCAAAATGGTGTCTCAGTAGCTTTACCTAATGCCCCCAAAACATGGCCCTGCCCAGGCTCTGCTCTCACAAGCACAATCGCCACCATGCAGCGGTGACAATGTACCTGATTTACTCCTAAAATAACTGGGTAATGAGACACCTTAACAAACCCTAACCCTAACGCAGCGGTGACAATGTACCTGATTTACTTCTAAAGTAACATTACAGTATTTCTCCTCCCTATAGTGATGTTATAAGTCTCATCTAGAGTCGATGAGAGCTAAAAGGTAAGTAACCTCATTATTTGTCTTTTAGTTTACTTTATTTGTCGTCCGCACATTTTCAAAGAGATCCCTGCGCTCAGCGTTCCGGCCTCACTAATTATCTGTTTTTTTCTTTCCATGCTACCCCCCCACCCTCCCCTCCCCTCCTCCCCTCCTCCCCTTCCTCCTCCCCCCTCTTAACTAATGACTGTTAATATTTCTTACAATAGAACTGAATGATTACAGCTGCACCCTGTTAAATCCCATTATGATGTCATGTCGTATAAATGCATAAAGCAGTATTGCGTATGAAGGATTGTAAAAGATGAAATCTCTGCAGAGTCGCTGATTCTCTCTGCAGTGGAGTCACACTCCTGGAATGAGACAGAAAAGGGGCGTTAACAAAGAGGACCAGTGAGGTCATCAGTGAGGTCATCACAGTCACAATGTAGCTCAGGAACAAAACCACACAACACCACTGATAAAACCCTAAACTGTCCTCAATATTCCCCTTCAATCTCTGCATGTTTACGAGTGATTGTGAATAAGACTGCACAGCCTCTCAGTGTTCAGGACTGACTCTTACCTCAGGCATGAGCGGCGGTGTCAGAGGAAGTGTCGAAGCCTTACCAACCTGAAATAAACAACAACGTGACCAGTGAGACACAGCATGGAGCAGAGACAGCAGCACTGGAGACACACTGACACTGAAGACACACAGAGGGACGCTGTGGAGCAGAGACACAGCACTGGAGACTCACTGACACTGCAGACACACAGAGGGACGCTTTGGAGCAGAGACACAGCACTGGAGACTCACTGACACTGCAGACACACAGAGGGACGCTTTGGAGCAGAGACACAGCACTGGAGACTCACTGACACTGGAGACACACAGAGGGACGCTGTGGAGCAGAGACACAGCACTGGAGACACACAGAGGGACGCTGTGGAGCAGAGACACAGCACTGGAGACTCACTGACACTGCAGACACACAGAGGGACGCTTTGGAGCAGAGACACAGCACTGGAGACTCACTGACACTGGAGACACACAGAGGGACGCTGTGGAGCAGACACAGCAGCACTGGAGACTCACTGACATTGCAGACACACAGAGGGACGCTGTGGAGCAGACACAGCAGCACTGGAGACTCACTGACATTGCAGACACACAGAGGGACGCTGTGGAGCAGAGACACAGCACTGGAGACTCACTGACACTGCAGACACACAGAGGGACACTGTGGAGCAGAGACAGCAGCACTGGAGACTCACTGACACGAGACACACAGAGGGACGCTGTGGAGCAGAGACACAGCACTGGAGACTCACTGACATGAGACACACAGAGGGACGCTGTGGAGCAGAGACACAGCACTGGAGACACACAGAGGGACGCTGTGGAGCAGAGACACAGCACTGCAGACATTCAGAGGGACACTGTGGAGCAGAGACACAGCACTGGAGACTCGATGACACTGCAGACACACAGAGGGATGCTTTGTTTCCAGGTAAATAGTCTAACTTCACAAAACACACTATTTGTAGGATCTGAATGGCAGAATTAGAGGAATAAGCAGCCACTATCCCAGGAGCCTCCTATTGACAATTCAATCAAACACATAAGATGCTGTTTAAAATGCACAATGTGGGAAAGCTCTCAATCCAGTACTTACGTCGACTTGAGGTGTAGTGTATTCTCTGGGCTCCTGCGTGAAAAGAAAACACAGGATAAAAGTCACTGAACTGATTATCATTTGCTTCATATCCTAGAGGAGTTGTGTTCACTCTGGACACTTTTAACCCCACTCTGAGACAGCTCAGCTGTTTTTCTTGTTGTGTAAACGCAGCCGGCCCAGGTCTTGCTCCAGAGGAGGCTCTGCGACGGCTTTGCTCTGTTTTTTGCTCTGCTGTGAACGCAGCGGTCTCCGAGTCGGCTCACGTTTGCCACGTACACTCGTGGGCAACGCCCCCATTGTCAGCGTCACACAGACACAGACAACAGCAACAGGAAGCTGGGATTGTTACTCAGACAACAGAACCAAAAAATATCTGTGACAGAACACTGAGAGAGACAGAGGATCCCAAAATACAAACAGACTTTTATATCTGTGCTATAATGTGAAAAGACATGTAATAATTCATGTGGGGTAAATGTGAAACAAGCCAAGCTGCCACGACACTTTGTCAGGAATATCATTTTTCACACATATCTACAAACGTAACCTGTGATCCTATTCTGATACGTATCATCATGAGGAAATGTTGGGTTTTGTGGGAACCTCGATCTATAACTAATCATTCCAGTAAAGCCTGTAAGAAATGAGAGGCTTCCTTCACAGGGTGAATACAGTCCTCTGTTTAAAGTAACGTGCTTGTAGACCTGCACACAGACCAGCTTGTTTATATGCATCACAGCACTAACAATCATACAATCTGAACAGTAAAGCCACAAGCTTGTGGAGGTTTATTCAATTTAAATGAATGGCTTTATCATCGTAAGTGCCGTGATGTGAAAGGGTCACCAGACACCGCGGAAAGCTGGAAATGGACCCGTTTGCAGCCTTCATGTTTTGTCCCGGACAGAAGCAGTGAAATTGTGAAATCGTCTCGGGTTTGCTATTTTCCATTTTTTGAAGTACAAACCAGTGTCAGTTTTACTCAGCAAGCCTACAGCAGAGTCATGCATGAGGTTGTGAGCAACAATCAAAATCTAATACACAATGTAATGCATGATGTGTTTAATAACTCAGGTTGTGTGTAGATCACATGTTTAAATGGTAGCAGCTCATCTACTTGTTTTAATCTGTTTTTTTTACATTTGATACATTTTGATTTGATGACAATATATAGAAAATAACGAGTTGTTGTGATCTGCAATAAACACACAATGTTTCATTTTTAAATAGTTATTGTGTTATTATACACTGTTATTTTACAGCGTCAGAGCTGCTGTGTCTCACTCTGGAAACAAAGGGCTGGATTCACCCCGAGAAGGAAATCTTGTGATTCATGAAGGGCTTTGTTTTTTAATTGTATCATCGATAGTCTGTGATGCGCTGTTAGGATCTGGTGAATAAACTTGAGCTCTGGGGGGAGAACGACAAAATTCTGTTATAGAGCAAAAATATGTCTTTTTCATGGGTAAGAAAATAAACAGGAGTTAATGTTACATGACATACAGAAGAGCTGTGAGACTCGTGTGTAAATGTAGACAATAACACCCGTGTCTGTAAATGTCTACACACCCCTGAAGAAGAGACTGGAAATTTAAACAAACAGGTGTCTTCACATATCAGAGCAACATGAAATCTTAATGATCACGCAACGACCACCTAGAAGCAGAAACACACGAGTGACACAAATGACAGGCTTGTTGATTTAAACTCTTCCGCCTCTGTGATTTGGGGGAATGTCTCACTCAAGGGGTGGTTGACATGACATCATCGGACACGCACTGCAGTTCAGGGGCTATGAGCCAGTTCAGGTCCGAGTTGTAAACGCACTGAGTGTGTGTCTGCTGAAAGCACTGTAGTTCACTCTCCCCTCCCCCCCCCCACTCCACCCCTACTCCCCTCCCACTCCACCCCTACTCCCCTCCCACTCCACTCCCCCCTACTCCCCTCCCCACCCCACCCCACCCCACCTCCTCTCCCCTCCCCACCCCACCCCACCCCACCTCCTCTCCCCTCCCCACCCCTCCCCACTCCCCTCCCCACCTCCTCTCCCCTCCCCTCCCCCCTCTTAATCACCTCCTTGTTTCTTCTTCCAGATCACCACTCCAATGATCACTGCAGCTAGAGCCAGTACACCCACTATGACTCCAGCAATGATCCCAATAGGGGGGCCGCCTGCAAACACAGAGCAGGGTTTGAGGGAGTTCATTTACTGCAGTCAGTCAGCCAGGGCAAATCAACACAGGAACAACTTCACTGAATTGAATTACAACAGATACTTGATTTCTTGATTTAGCACAATAACAGTTCAGCTTGATTCAGCCTCAGTCCCCTCCACAGAGAACAGCTTCCTCTCCACTCACTCCATCTCTCTTATTCCCCCTCTCCCTCCCCCCCTCTCCCCTCCCCTCACTCACCTTCACCCATCCAGATCACCACTCCAATGATCACTGCAGTCAGAACTATGAATCCAACAATCACTGCAGCCAGTATAGCCAGTACAGCCATTATGACTTTAACAATGATCCCAAAAGTGGATCTACCTGCAAACACAGAGCAGGGTTTGAGGGAGTTAATGTACTGCACTCAGTCAGCCAGGGCAAATCCAGCACAGGAACAATTTCACTGAATTGAATTACAACAGATACTTGATTTCTTGATTTAGCCCAATAACAGTTCAACTAGATTCAGCCTCAGTCCCCTCCACAGAGAACAGCTTCCTCTCCACTCACTCCATCTCTCATTCCCCCTCCCCCTCCCTCCTCTCACCTCCTTGTTTCTTCTTCCAGATCACCACTCCAATGATCACTGCAGCCAGAGCCAGTACACCCACTATGACTCCAGCAATGATCCCAATAGGGGGACCGCCTGCAAACACAGAGCAGGGTTTGAGGGAGTTCATTTACTGCAGTCAGTCAGCCAGGGCAAATCAACACAGGAACAACTTAACTGAACTGAATCAACTGAATTATAACAGCTACTTGATTTATCTCAGTAACAGTTCAACTAGATTCAGCCTCCCTCCCCTCCACAGAGTCCAGCTCCCTCTCCACTCACTCCATCTCTCTTATTCCTCCTCCCCTCCCCTCCCTCTCAACACAGTCTATCATTCCCCTCACCCCCCTCCCCTGTCTGTAGTCCTCTTGGCAGTAGCTGTGTCTCCCCTGCTCCTCAGGGCTCAGTGTCAGGATCCCTCCCTCCCTCTCCCCCCTCCTCTCTGTAACTCATCATCACCCTCATTACCATCGCTGTTCGGATCCCACTCCTTCACGATCTTCTGATCCAGGCTGGCGTGGTCTACCTGGCAGGAGTAGTTGTGTCTCCTCTGCTCCTCAGGGCTCACTGTCAGGATCTTTCTCAGCTGGTAGGTCCCGTCCTGGTTGGGAAGCACCTCCCCACTCTGCACCCCCTCCTCCAGCTGATCCCGCCCGTCTCTGACCCAGGTCACCTCTACAGCGCGGGGGAAGAACCCTGTCACATGACACAGGACCTCCGTGTCTGCAGATCCACGAGCTTTCCTCTGGAGCAGAGTCACTGCAGGAGGAACTGCAGGGAGAGAGTGTCTATATCAGGGAGAGAGTGTCTATATCAGGGAGAGAGTGTCTATATCAGAGAGTGTCTGTATCAGGGAGAGATTGTCTATATCAGAGATAGAGAGTGTCTATATCAGGGAGAGCAGAGTCACTGCAGGGAGAGAGTGTCTATATCACTGAGAGAGTGTCTATATCAGGAAGAGAGTGTCTATATCAGAGAGTGTCTGTATCAGGGAGAGATTGTCTATATCAGAGATAGAGAGTGTCTATATCAGGGAGAGCAGAGTCACTGCAGGGAGAGAGTGTCTATATCAGGGAGAGAGTGTCTATATCAGGGACAGCAGAGTCACTGCAGGGAGAGAGTGTCTATATCACTGAGAGAGTGTCTATATCAGGAAGAGAGTGTCTATATCAGAGAGTGTCTGTATCAGGGAGAGATTGTCTATATCAGAGATAGAGAGTGTCTATATCAGGGAGAGCAGAGTCACTGCAGGGAGAGAGTGTCTATATCACTGAGAGAGTGTCTATATCAGGAAGAGAGTGTCTATATCAGAGAGTGTCTGTATCAGGGAGAGATTGTCTATATCAGAGATAGAGAGTGTCTATATCAGGGAGAGCAGAGTCACTGCAGAGAGAGAGTGTCTATATCAGGGAGAGAGTGTCTATATCAGGGACAGCAGAGTCACTGCAGGGAGAGAGTGTCTATATCAGGGAGAGAGTGTCTATATCAGGGACAGCAGAGTCACTGCAGGGAGAGAGTGTCTATATCACTGAGAGAGTGTCTATATCAGGAAGAGAGTGTCTATATCAGAGAGTGTCTGTATCAGGGAGAGATTGTCTATATCAGAGATAGAGAGTGTCTATATCAGGGAGAGCAGAGTCACTGCAGGGAGAGAGTGTCTATATCAGGGAGAGAGTGTCTATATCAGGGACAGCAGAGTCACTGCAGGGAGAGAGTGTCTATATCACTGAGAGAGTGTCTATATCAGGAAGAGAGTGTCTATATCAGAGAGTGTCTGTATCAGGGAGAGATTGTCTATATCAGAGAGAGAGTGTCTATATCAGGGAGAGCAGAGTCACTGCAGGGAGAGAGTGTCTATATCAGAGAGAGAGTGTCTATATCAGGGAGAGAGTGTTTATATCAGGGAGAGAGTGTCTATATCAGGGAGAGCAGAGTCACTGCAGAGAGAGAGTGTCTATATCAGGGAGAGAGTGTCTATATCACTGAGAGAGTGTCTATATCAGGGAGAGAGTGTCTATATCAGGGAGAGAGTGTCTATATCAGGGAGAGAGTGTCTATATCAGGGAGAGAGTGTCTATATCAGGGAGAGAGTGTCTATATCAGGGAGAGCAGAGTCACTGCAGGGAGAGAGTGTCTATATCAGGGAGAGAGTGTCTATATCAGGGAGAGAGTGTCTATATCAGGGAGAGCAGAGTCACTGCAGGGAGAGAGTGTCTATATCAGGGAGAGAGTGTCTATATCAGAGAGAGCAGAGTCACTGCAGACAGAGTGTCTATATCAGGGAGAGAGTGTCTATATCAGGGAGAGAGTGTCTATATCAGGGAGAGAGTGTCTATATCAGGGAGAGTGTCTATATCAGAGAGAGAGTGTCTATATCAGAGATAGAGAGTGTCTATATCAGGAAGAGAGTGTCTATATCAGGGAGAGAGTGTCTATATCAGAGAGAGAGTGTCTATATCAGAGAGAGTGTCTATATCAGGGAGAGAGTGTCTATATCAGAGAGCGAGTGTCTATATCAGAGATAGAGAGTGTCTATATCAGGAAGAGAGTGTCTATATCAGAGATAGAGAGTGTCTATATCAGGAAGAGAGTCTATATCAGGGAGAGAGTGTCTATATCAGGGAGAGAGTGTCTGTATCAGGGAGAGAGTGTCTATATCAGAGATAGAGAGTGTCTATATCAGGAAGAGAGTGTCTATATCAGGGAGAGAGTGTCTATATCAGAGAGAGAGTGTCTATATCAGAGAGAGTGTCTATATCAGGGAGAGAGTGTCTATATCAGAGAGCGAGTGTCTATATCAGAGATAGAGAGTGTCTATATCAGGAAGAGAGTGTCTATATCAGGGAGAGAGTGTCTATATCAGGGAGAGAGTGTCTGTATCAGGGAGAGCAGAGTCACTACACACACTGCTCCTCTGAAGGTCTGTCCAGTGCTCTGCAGTACAATCAGACAGCACTGGGGACTCTCTCCTCTGTGCTGCAGTACAATCAGACAGCACTGGGGGCTCTCTTCTCTGTGCTGCAGTACAGTCGACAGCACTGGGGGCTCTCTCCTCTATGGTGCAGTACAATCAGACAGCACTGGGGGCTCTCTCCTCTATGCTGCAGTACAATCAGACAGCACTGGGGGCTCTCTCCTCTATGCTGCTGTACAATCAGACAGCACTGGGGGCTCTCTCCTCTATGCTGCAGTACAATCAGACAGCACTGGGGGCTCTCTCCTCTATGCTGCTGTACAATGAGACAGCACTGGGGGCTCTCTCCTCTATGGTGCAGTACAATCAGACAGCACTGGGGGCTCTCTCCTCTATGCTGCTGTACAATCAGACAGCACTGGGGGCTATCTCCTCTATGCTGCTGTACAATCAGACAGCACTGGGGGCTCTCTCCTCTATGCTGCAGTACAATCAGACAGCACTGGGGGCTCTCTCCTCTATGTTGCTGTACAATGAGACAGCACTGGGGGCTCTCTCCTCTATGCTGTACAATCAGACAGCACTGGGGGCTCTCTCCTCTATGCTGCTGTACAATGAGACAGCACTGGGGGCTCTCTCCTCTATGGTGCAGTACAATCAGACAGCACTGGGGGCTCTCTCCTCTATGCTGCAGTACAATCAGACAGCACTGGGGGCTCTCTCCTCTATGCTGCAGTACAATCAGACAGCACTGGGGGCTCTCTCCTCTATGCTGCTGTACAATGAGACAGCACTGGGGACTCTCTCCTCTATGCTGCAGTACAATCAGACAGCACTGGGGGCTCTCTCCTCTATGCTGCAGTACAATCAGACAGCACTGGGGGCTCTCTCCTCTATGCTGTACAATCAGACAGCACTGGGGGCTCTCTCCTCTATGCTGCTGTACAATGAGACAGCACTGGGGGCTCTCTCCTCTATGGTGCAGTACAATCAGACAGCACTGGGGGCTCTCTCCTCTATGCTGCAGTACAATCAGACAGCACTGGGGGCTCTCTCCTCTATGCTGCTGTACAATCAGACAGCACTGGGGGCTCTCTCCTCTATGCTGTACAATCAGACAGCACTGGGGGCTCTCTCCTCTATGCTGCTGTACAATGAGACAGCACTGGGGGCTCTCTCCTCTATGGTGCAGTACAATCAGACAGCACTGGGGGCTCTCTCCTCTATGCTGCTGTACAATGAGACAGCACTGCGGGCTCTCTCCTCTATGCTGCAGTACAATCAGACAGCACTGGGGGCTCTCTCCTCTATGCTGCAGTACAATCAGACAGCACTGGGGGCTCTCTCCTCTATGGTGCAGTACAATCAGACAGCACTGGGGGCTCTCTCCTCTATGCTGCAGTACAATCAGACAGCACTGGGGACTCTCTCCTCTGTGCTGCAGTACAATCAGACAGCACTGGGGGCTCTCTTCTCTGTGCTGCAGTACAGTCGACAGCACTGGGGGCTCTCTCCTCTATGGTGCAGTACAATCAGACAGCACTGGGGGCTCTCTCCTCTATGCTGCAGTACAATCAGACAGCACTGGGGGCTCTCTCCTCTATGCTGCTGTACAATCAGACAGCACTGGGGGCTCTCTCCTCTATGCTGCAGTACAATCAGACAGCACTGGGGGCTCTCTCCTCTATGCTGCTGTACAATGAGACAGCACTGGGGGCTCTCTCCTCTATGGTGCAGTACAATCAGACAGCACTGGGGGCTCTCTCCTCTATGCTGCTGTACAATCAGACAGCACTGGGGGCTCTCTCCTCTATGCTGCTGTACAATCAGACAGCACTGGGGGCTCTCTCCTCTATGCTGCAGTACAATCAGACAGCACTGGGGGCTCTCTCCTCTATGTTGCTGTACAATGAGACAGCACTGGGGGCTCTCTCCTCTATGGTGCAGTACAATCAGACAGCACTGGGGGCTCTCTCCTCTATGCTGCTGTACAATCAGACAGCACTGGGGGCTCTCTCCTCTATGCTGCTGTACAATGAGACAGCACTGGGGGCTCTCTCCTCTATGGTGCAGTACAATCAGACAGCACTGGGGGCTCTCTCCTCTATGCTGCTGTACAATGAGACAGCACTGGGGACTCTCTCCTCTATGCTGCAGTACAATCAGACAGCACTGGGGGCTCTCTCCTCTATGCTGCAGTACAATCAGACAGCATTGGGGGCTCTCTCCTCTATGCTGTACAATCAGACAGCACTGGGGGCTCTCTCCTCTATGCTGCTGTACAATGAGACAGCACTGGGGGCTCTCTCCTCTATGGTGCAGTACAATCAGACAGCACTGGGGGCTCTCTCCTCTATGCTGCAGTACAATCAGACAGCACTGGGGGCTCTCTCCTCTATGCTGCTGTACAATCAGACAGCACTGGGGGCTCTCTCCTCTATGCTGTACAATCAGACAGCACTGGGGGCTCTCTCCTCTATGCTGCTGTACAATGAGACAGCACTGGGGGCTCTCTCCTCTATGGTGCAGTACAATCAGACAGCACTGGGGGCTCTCTCCTCTATGCTGCAGTACAATCAGACAGCACTGGGGGCTCTCTCCTCTATGCTGTACAATCAGACAGCACTGGGGGCTCTCTCCTCTATGCTGCTGTACAATGAGACAGCACTGGGGGCTCTCTCCTCTATGGTGCAGTACAATCAGACAGCACTGGGGGCTCTCTCCTCTATGCTGCAGTACAATCAGACAGCACTGGGGGCTCTCTCCTCTATGCTGCAGTACAATCAGACAGCACTGGGGGCTCTCTCCTCTATGCTGCAGAACAATCAGACAGCACTGGGGGCTCTCTCCTCTATGCTGCAGTACAATCAGACAGCACTGGGGGCTCTCTCCTCTATGCTGCTGTACAATGAGACAGCACAGGGGGCTCTCTCCTCTATGCTGCAGTACAATCAGACAGCACTGGGGACTCTCTCCTCTATGCTGCAGAACAATCAGACAGCCCTGGGGGCTCTCTCCTCTATGCTGCTGTACAATGAGACAGCACAGGGGGCTCTCTCCTCTATGCTGCAGTACAGAAGCCCGCTCCCTGCACTGCAGTACAATCAGACAGCGCTGGGGGCTCTCTCCTCTATGCTGCAGTACAATGAGACAGCACTGCGGGCTCTCTCCTCTATGCTGCAGTACAATCAGACAGCACTGCGGGCTCTCTCCTCTATGCTGCTGTACAATGAGACAGCACAGGGGGCTCTCTCCTCTATGCTGCAGTACAGAAGCCCGCTCCAAGCACTGCAGTACAATCAGACAGCGCTGGGGGCTCTCTCCTCTATGCTGCAGTACAATCAGACAGCACTGGGGGCTCTCTCCTCTATGCTGCAGTACAATCAGACAGCACTGGGGGCTCTCTCCTCTATGCTGCTGTACAATCAGACAGCGCTGGGGGCTCTCTCCTCTATGCTGCAGTACAATCAGACAGCACTGGGGGCTCTCTCCTCTATGCTGCAGTACAATCAGACAGCGCTGGGGGCTCTCTCCTCTATGCTGCAGTACAATCAGACAGCACTGGGGGGTCTCTCCTCTATGCTGCAGTACAATCAGGCAGCACTGGGGGCTCTCTCCTCTATGCTGCTGTACAATCAGACAGCACTGGGGGCTCTCTCCTCTATGCTGCAGTACAATCAGACAGCACTGGGGGCTCTCTCCTCTATGCTGCAGTACAATCAGACAGCGCTGGGGGCTCTCTCCTCTATGCTGCAGTACAATCAGACAGCACTGGGGGCTCTCTCCTCTATGCTGCAGTACAATCAGACAGCACTGGGGGCTCTCTCCTCTATGCTGCTGTACAATCAGACAGCACTGGGGGCTCTCTCCTCTATGCTGCTGTACAGAAGCCCGCTCCCTTCTCTGCAGCACCTTCAGCACACAACACAGCGGCCGTGTCAGGAGAGCAATTACAAACCCAATGCACTTTGATGACATCCTCTGTGTGTGTTCTAGGATATGGTGTTAAATACAGTATCATGAGCACTTTATCACTGGACCGACCCCTCATTCACAACAGCTGTATCACGGACCCCACTTTCTAAACCTAATTCAATGATTTCTTTACAGGTGTGACGGGCTAACCCCGCCCCTGTGCATATTTTGTGTTTAATGTGGTGTGTTATTGTTTATGTGTATGTAGGGCACGGAGTGTGGGTTATGTAGCACGGGTGACCTAAAGTGTGTATTTGTATGTGGGCACGGTTATTGCACAATCACTCCACGTGCAGACTGTGCTGGGATTCAAGTGAATGATTAATCAGCAAGCGAGCCTCGGCACAGCTGTAGATAAAAGGAGCACAAATCACTCCCTCAGGGTTGGAGTGTTCAGGGAGAAAGAACGGGAGAGAGTCGGGAGGAATAAGAATAAAATAATAATTGAAAGCATGCTGGATCTACACCAGCTCGCTACTTGCTATCGGTTAGTGTTTGTTTTGTCTGTTTTGTTTAGCCATTGTGCTGTTTATTTTGACTGCTTGTTTTGTTTAAGTATTTGTTTTACAATAAATCGGTGCACCAGCACATTCACTCATCATACTGTGTGCCTGTATTTCCGGGCCACAAAGCCATCTTGCCACACTAGGTAGGATTGCTGTAGGTGATTTCTTTACAGATAGGATTGCTGTAGGTGATTTCTTTACAGGTATGATTGCTGTAGGTGATTTCTTTACAGATAGGATTGTTGTAGGTGATTTCTTTACAGATAGGATTGCTGTAGGTGATTTCTTTACAGGTATGATTGCTGTAGGTGATTTCTTTACAGATAGGATTGTTGTAGGTGATTTCTTTACAGATAGGATTGCTGTAGGTGATTTCTTTACAGATATGATTGCTGTAGGTGATTTCTTTACAGATATGATTGTTGTAGGTGATTTCTTTACAGATAGGATTGTTGTAGGTGATTTCTTTACAGGTATGATTGCTGTAGGTGTTTCTTTACAGATAGGATTGCTGTAGGTGATTTCTTTACAGATATGATTGCTGTAGGTGATTTCTTTACAGATAGGATTGCTGTAGGTGATTTCTTTACAGATATGATTGTTGTAGGTGATTTCTTTACAGATAGGATTGCTGTAGGTGATTTCTTTACAGATAGGATTGCTGTAGGTGATTTCTTTACAGATAGGATTGCTGTAGGTGATTTCTTTACAGGTATGATTGCTGTAGGTGATTTCTTTACAGGTATGATTGCTGTAGGTGATTTCTTTACAGATAGGATTGCTGTAGGTGATTTCTTTACAGATAGGATTGCTGTAGGTGATTTCTTTACAGGTATGATTGCTGTAGGTGATTTCTTTACAGGTATGATTGTTGTAGGTGATTTCTTTACAGATATGATTGTTGTAGGTGATTTCTTTACAGGTATGATTGCTGTAGGTGATTTCTTTACAGGTATGATTGTTGTAGGTGATTTCTTTACAGATATGATTGTTGTAGGTGATTTCTTTACAGATATGATTGTTGTAGGTGATTTCTTTACAGGTATGATTGCTGTAGGTGATTTCTTTACAGGTATGATTGTTGTAGGTGATTTCTTTACAGATATGATTGTTGTAGGTGATTTCTTTACAGGTATGATTGTTGTAGGTGATTTCTTTACAGGTATGATTGTTGTAGGTGATTTCTTTACAGGTATGATTGTTGTAGGTGATTTCTTTACAGGTATGATTGCTGTAGGTGATTTCTTTACAGGTATGATTGTTGTAGGTGATTTCTTTACAGATATGATTGTTGTAGGTGATTTCTTTACAGATATGATTGTTGTAGGTGATTTCTTTACAGGTATGATTGCTGTAGGTGATTTCTTTACAGGTATGATTGTTGTAGGTGATTTCTTTACAGATATGATTGTTGTAGGTGATTTCTTTACAGGTATGATTGTTGTAGGTGATTTCTTTACAGGTATGATTGTTGTAGGTGATTTCTTTACAGGTATGATTGTTGTAGGTGATTTCTTTACAGGTATGATTGCTGTAGGTGATTTCTTTACAGGTATGACTGTTGTCAGTGATTGCACAGATTTGTTTCTGGGACACTCTTGTGAATGAGCTGCTGTAACTCAATAGTTTATTCTACTGTGAAAATTGAAATAAGAAATAAATAACATTTCTGTCCCTGAGTGTGTGTCAGTGTGTGCGAGTGTGTGTGTGTGTGTTTGTTCCTGTCAGCCTCGTCTCAACAGCAGTGCACACTGCAGCAATGTGTGTGTGCGTGTGTGTGAGTGTGAGTGTGTGAGTATGTGTGTGAGTGTGTGTGAGTGTCAGTGTGTGTGCATGTGTGTGTGTGTCAGTGTGTGTCAGTGTGTGCGTGTGTTCCTCTCAGCCTCGTCTCAACAGCAGTGCACGCTGCAGCAGTGTGTGTGTCTGTACCTCTCCTCTCCAGAGTCTCCCTCCCGTACTGGACGTACTTCTGCTGCCATTCGATACACATCCACTCCAGATAGCCCTTCCAGTCCTGATTCATGGCTCCGTTAGCCTCCCACTTCAGTTTCGTGGCGAAAGCACGCTGGCTGGCAGCAGTCCAGGTCAGGGTGTCCGTATCGAAGCTGATGTAATCCTCCCCATCGTATCCGTACTGATCAAACCCCCGCTTGGTCCCGTCCTCATCCAGCTCACAGCCGTACACGTGCTGCCATGAGTGAACTCCTGGAGAAGATAAACACACAGATGTGAGTGAGGGAGCTGGTGAACACACACACACACAAGGGAGCCAGTGAACACACACACAGACATGAGTGAGGGAGCCAGTGAACACACACACACAAGGGAGCCAGTGAACACACACACAGACATGAGTGAGGGAGCCAGTGAACACACACACAAGGGAGCCAGTGAACACACACACAGACATGAGTGAGGGAGCCAGTGAACACACACACAAGGGAGCCAGTGAACACACACACAGACATGAGTGAGGGAGCCAGTGAACACACACACACACACACACACCTTTCATTACTGAAGTGAGCGACTCCCTGTTTAAACAAACCACTGAACTCGGGCCATCATTACATGCCGATTGCGAGGTTTTGTGTGAGAACATGGAGGCTGTGTTTTTGTTTATGCTTTTGGAAGTATTGTACGTAATCGATAGAGAGCTCGTCCAGCACAGCTCTGCTCTTTTCTGCAAAACCAGCGGAGACGCCGTTTTGCTTTTTCTACACTGCTGAATACAGTGGTGATGTTCTGCAGTACCATGACGGTAGATCGAAACATTCGGGCGATCTTCCGAACAGAAGGCTGGTGGGAACGACTTGAGTGGTTTCCAAGTGACTGGATTAAAAGTGTACGCACGTCTAAGGAGTCGTGTATGCGTCTTTGTCATTTACTGAGATATTTCCTGGAGTGCCAAAACACACACGAGACGTCTGGTATCGGTGGGAAAACGAGTTATGAATGGTACCATATTGTTTTATTTAAGTTGCAAAACCAAAAATACATTTTTTTTTATTACAAGAAAATATTACACAACTGTACTTTGATTAAATAAAAAAAAGTATATTACATGTATGCTCCATTTTCCATTGTTATGAATTTACTATTCATCAATTTTACAAGATCAGCTTGGTTCTTCAGGCATCTATATATATATTTTTAGCCATGTCTATCACGCGGAAATGTCTGATAAATAATGACATCATTAGTTGCGCAGCAATCCACTGCGCACCACCTGCGGTCGTGTCAGTGTGGTTGAAATACACACACACAGTTAGTGCGCATTAACTAACTTGCTCTGAAAAGGATTTAGTGTGGTTGGCGTTACTGTAACCGAACTGTGTGTGTATACAAACCGTATTAAGAGCAAAAGGTAGCCTTACTAACTAACTGAAACCCAAATACTAACTGATTCTTAAACCCAGTTAATTTTGTAAACTGTAGTGTCGCTAAAGTACAGTGCCTTGCAAAAGTATTCAGACCCCTGACCAATTCTCTCATATTACTGAATTACAAATGGTACATTGACATTTCGTTCTGTTTGATATTTTATTTTAAAACACTGAAACTCAAAATCAATTATTGTAAGGTGACATTGGTTTTATGTTGGAAAATATTTTTAAGAAAAATAAAAAAACTGAAATATCTTGCTTGCATAAGTATTCAACACCCACACATTAATATTTGGTAGAGCCACCTTTCGCTGCAGTAACAGCATTAAGTGTTTTGGGGTAAGTATGTACCAGCTTTGCACACAGTGTCGGAGTGATTTTGGCCCATTCTTCTTGGCAGATTTGCTCCAGGTTGTTCAGGTTGGTTGGACGACGCTTGTGGACCGCAATTTTCAAATAGTGCCACAGATTCTCAATGGTATTGAGATCAGGACTTTGACTGGGCCACTGTAGGACATTCACCTTTTTGTTCTTGAGCCACTCCAATGTTGCTTTGGCCTTGTGCTTGGGATCATTGTCCTGCTGAAAGGTGAATTTCCTCCCAAGCTTCAGTTTTTTAGCGTACTGGAGCAGGTTCTCTTGCAGTATTTCCCTGTATTTTGCTCCATCCATTCTTTCTTCAGTTTTAACAAGATGCCCAGTCCCTGCTGATGAGAAGCATCCGCACAGCATGATGCTGCCACCACCATACTTCTCTGTAAGGATGGTGTGTCTTGAGGCATGGGCAGTGTTAGGTTTGCGCCACACATAGCGCTTTGAGTTTTGGCCAAAAAGCTCTATTGTCACAGGTGACCCTGAACCAGCTGTCATATGTAGTAAGACATTGGATCCGTTCGCATGGAGGGTCTCAGTTGCTAGAGTTCACAGTTCCTCGATTGAGTCAGATTCAGTTGTATTAAGTTTGTCCACTGATGATGCGGAGCAAAACAAATGCTGGGTGCCTGCTGACATGAACAACAGTGAGTTCTGGCCCCCCACTGTGTTCTGGATGGATGGCATACCCCCTAAGGTGTCTCTGTGCGAACAGAAGGAGATGCATGACAGAAACATGTACAGGTCCAGAATGCTTGTGAGAGGCACAGAGTTAGCCCTGGTTCATGAAATGAGAAGTGATTCTCTTGTTGTGTGTGACTGTGACAGATGCAGAGGTGAATCACCCCGGACTGGGCCCAAGCCATGTCCAGCCTGCAGTCATTTAATAAAACATTGCCGAATCTTGTTTGAATGTGATGATTCCGAGGGGCTTTCTTTCTCTCATTTGAATGTAAATCCCAGAGACGTAAAAAGAGTTGAGTGTATGGATTGTGAGAGCGGCCACCTGGTAAAATGGGCACATCTGGTAAATTAGAATGCGAGGAAGGTGTCCCTATTAAGCGTGTACAAGTGTCTTGTAGGTATGAGGTCAAGACCATGGCGACCCACACCTGTGATGCCAAACGCTGGATAAAGGGGCCTGTGGTGGTCTTCGCTGAACCAACTCGGGATGAACCCAGAACAGAAATGGAGTCCTGCTGGGAACGAGCTGAAGCCTTGGACATGGATTGGATGATTTAAATATATTAATGAAATGCATGTGCTATAATCATTTGTAATGTTTAATAGTTTTTAGTTTGTATTTGTAATGTTTAATAGTTTTAGTTTGTAACCATTGCTGTAAGAATGCTCTCTCTGTATGACCCTTTAACTGGAGCGGGGTCAGCCTGACACTTTAACCCAGTCAGCCTCAAACCGTCTCTTATCAAGATGGGCACAGCTCCAGGAGTTTTAAACATCTCTGTCCTCCTTAACGTCTCCCCTGAGTTAAGAGTGTGTGCAGAGCAAATAATATAATAAAAGAGAACGTGAAAAGTGAAAACGTGACACTATCTTGGTCTCATCTGACCACAAAACCTTTCCCCACATCGCAGCTGGGTCACTCTCATGCTTTCTGGCAAACTCCAGACGTGCTTTCAGATGGTACTTTTTGAGTAACGGCTTCTTTCTTGCCACCCTCTCATACAGGCCAGTGTTATACAGAGCTCTTGATATGGTTGACTGGTGCACCATTACTCCACTCCCAGCCACTGAACTCTGTAGCTCCTTCAAAGTGATTGTTGGCCTCTCTGTGGCTTCTCTCACAAGTCTCCTTCTTGTTTGAGCGCTGAGTTTTGAGGGACGGCCTTTTTCTTGGCAGTGCCTGGGTGGTGTGATGCAGCTTCCACTTCCTGATTATTGATCCAACTGTGCTCACTGGGATAGCCAAACACTTGGATATTATTTTGTACCCTTTCCCTGATCTATGCATTTGTATTACTTTATCTCTAACTTCTGTAGAATGCTCTTTGGTCTTCATTTTCCTTCAGATTCACAGCCTGACCAATGATCCTTCAACAGTGGGGTTTTTATCCAGAAAATGTGACAGCAACTTTTATGGTTCACAGGTGGAGGCCAATGGTAAGGTAATTGTGTCCTCGTTAGGGCAATTTCTTTCATCAGTGTAAACGGGGCGCTTCCACAGCACAAGGGTTGAATACTTATGCAAGCAAGATATTTCAGTTTTTTATTTTTCTTAAAAATATTTCCCAACATAAAATCAACGTCACCTTACAATAATTGATTTTGAGTTTCAGTGTTTTAAAATAAAATATCAAACAGAACGAAATTTCAATGTACCACTTGTAATTCAGTAATATGAGAGAATTGGTCAGGGGTCTGAATACTTTTGCAAGGCACTGCATATGTTTTCTCCTAAACACACAGAGATGCTCATGTATAAAAACTATCCAACATTAAACAGGTTCCTATAGAAGGAAGGCAGATTTACAAGATTCAGCCACTGCTCTGTAATAAAAACAAGTGTGATCGAACCCCAGCCCCCTGCTGTACGGAGGAACCCGAGCCACCTGCTGTACGGAGGAACCCCAGCCCCCTGCTGTACGGAGGAACCCCAGCCCCCTGCTGTACGGAGGAACCCCAGCCCCCTGCAGGAGGAGCCCAGCCTCCTACTGTACAAACCCCAGCCCCCTGCTGTACGGAGGAACCCGAGCCACCTGCTGTACGGAGGAACCCCAGCCCCCTGCTATACGGAGGAACCCCAGCCCCCTGCAGGAGGAGCCCAGCCTCCTACTGTACGAACCCCAGCCCCCTGCTGTACGGAGGAACCCGAGCCACCTGCTGTACGGAGGAACCCCAGCCCCCTGCAGGAGGAGCCCAGCCTCCTACTGTACGAACCCCAGCCCCCTGCTGTACGGAGGAACCCCAGCCCCCTGCAGGAGGAGCCCAGCCTCCTACTGTACGAACCCCAGCTCCCTGCTGTACGAAGGAACCCGAGCCACCTGCTGTACGGAGGAACCCCAGCCCCCTGCAGGAGGAGCCCAGCCTCCTACTGTATGGAGGAACCCGAGCCACCTGCTGTATGGAGGAACCCCAGCCCCCTGCTGTACGGAGGAACCCCAGCCCCCTGCAGGAGGAGCCCAGCTTCCTACTGTATGAACCCCAGCCCCCTGCTGTACGGTGGAACCCGAGCCACCTGCTGTACGGAGGAACCCCAGCCCCCTGCAGGAGGAGCCCAGCCTCCTACTGTATGGAGGAACCCGAGCCACCTGCTGTATGGAGGAACCCCAGCCCCCTGCTGTACGGAGGAACCCCAGCCCCCTGCAGGAGGAGCCCAGCTTCCTACTGTATGAACCCCAGCCCCCTGCTGTACGGTGGAACCCCAGCCCCCTGCAGGAGGAGCCCAGCCTCCTACTGTACGAACCCCAGCTCCCTGCTGTACGGAGGAACCCCAGCCCCTTGCTGTACGGAGGAACCCCAGCCCCTTGCAGGAGGAGCCCAGCCTCCTACTGTACGAACCCCAGCCACCTGCTGTACGGAGGAACCCCAGCCCCCTGCAGGAGGAGCCCAGCCTCCTACTGTATGAACCCCAGCTCCCTGCTGTACGAAGGAACCCGAGCCACCTGCTGTACGGAGGAACCCCAGCCCCCTGCAGGAGGAGCCCAGCCTCCTACTGTATGAACCCCAGCCCCCTGCTGTACGGAGGAACCCCAGCCCCCTGCAGGAGGAGCCCAGCCTCCTACTGTATGAACCCCAGCCCCCTGCTGTACGGTGGAACCCCAGCCCCCTGCAGGAGGAGCCCAGCCTCCTACTGTATGAACCCGAGCCACCTGCTGTACGGAGGAACCCCAGCCCCCTGCAGGAGGAGCCCAGCCTCCTACTGTACGAACCCCAGCCCCCTGCTGTACGGAGGAACCCGAGCCACCTGCTGTACGGAGGAACCCCAGCCCCCTGCAGGAGGAGTCCAGTCTCTCGTCACAGTGTAAACTACAGGATGAGCCCAGTCTCTCATCACAGTGTTGTATATTTATAGGAGGGAAGGTCTATGAAACACACTGCTGCCTGTATCACAAACAGAGCAGCACTGATGAAAGAGACAGTGTGTGTGTGTGTGTGTGTGTCTCTGTACTCACCTCCAGTCTGGTTGAAGCGCTGCATTGCGATTCCAATATTCCGTCTGAAAATCTGCTCAGCACCGCGGCATATGTGAGTCTGTGTCTCCCAGTATCCTGGTTCCATATTGTCCTTCATCCACTGCTGTTTGGGGATGTTCTGCTTGCTCTTGCTGTCGTAATAATCAATCTGCACATCATCCACCATCCCCACCACCACAAACTCAGGGAACTCTGTCATTCCAGAGGTCCCCGTGTAGAAATAGCGCAGGGAGTGGCTTCCTGGACAGGGAAGGACACACAGAACAGGGATTACTTCGCTGCACTTCTCAAGATGTTCACAGAGCTCGTCTTCTCCTGTATCTCACAGCACATGTATGGTGCACATGTTTTAAATGTCTCTACCTTTAATGTTAGTCTCTAAACATACACTTCAAAATTACATGAGTCGTCTGAAGCTAGATCTAGCGAATCTTCACAGTAAACCACGGCGATGAATACATTAATAGCTTAAGTAATCACACAGACAAACTTCAAAGAAAGTCATGCAGGCGCACATCTCAAAGTAGTGCAAAATTCAGGAAGGGGTTGAATTCGGCACGACAGTACAATACCGTTCATACATCCTGAATGATATCAGAAATGACATTCTTACAAGTCGACCGGATTGACTGGCTTTCATAAGTGAATTTAAAGTCAACAGAATAGAATAAAATGGTGTAATCTCTTCCATACTAGTATTATATTACAGTAAAATGACACCGATCTCACACTGTACAGTCAATTCACATCCGAATGAATTACACTAACAATAAACTGCTGGTGTCGGGTTATTTTCATGTATGTGGTACAAAGTGGTACTACATCACATGCCTATATAACTTCCGCTAAGAAAGCAGGGAAGGGCCCATTCAAATCTGGTACATGATACTGTTTTCAGTCTTTTACATCTTTGTTAATGGAATTTATCATATTTTCCACCATTAACAACATACTATGCGAATATTTATCATATGCAATACTTGTGTAACTTTGCGGTGGACTTCTCATTTTGTGTTGAATTGTTTTTTTTTTTTTCTTTTTAGAGAAATGATTGTCTGTTTCCAGTTTAAATTTGGCGCTGGTTTTAAATACTAAAAAAAACTGTGTGATTAGAAATGGTCACATTTAAGTAAAGGTTTGTAAATGAACGAGTATCATTTTTGATGGATTTCCTAGTGTTCGCCGTGAAGACATTATTACTATTATTAACGTGCGCACATGACTGTAAACTCACCTTCACCCGACGCCACATGAACACAGCACAGGATCGCCAGCACAAACGCTCTCAACATGTCCCCTAATCTACAGACATCTCCACAATAAAAACTTCATTCCCGCGGCTAATAAGCAGATTTCAGTACAGTCTCTACGGGAACTCACTACCGGCAAACCTGCGGTATCCAGACCCACAGTGATCGGTCTGAACAAAACTCTTTCAGTTTCAGAGACGCAACCTGTGAAACTGTATTCTACCCGGAGACTGCTGATGCTCCTGCGCGTCCTATTGGCTGAGAGCCGCCAGGGCGGCCAATCACAATATTCTGTGTGACTCAACCTTTTTATAATTAGGCAGGACTGTTCCGCAAGTCCCTGTCACTGTACCGAGACTGGTCGCGTTCAGCATTTAAGACCGGTGTTGGATAAAATAGTTCCCAGTGTACAAAACTTGCTCGGATGAGAAAGGTACCGCGAAATTTCTCTCACAGGGCTATGTCTGGAAGCCCTACCTGTATTTTCATTTGTCCAACGGAATGCGTTATGATTGGCTCTCATTCTCGACCTCCCATTGGCTGATCGAAGTGCTTTGACTTGTCAGTTCTTGCATCAGGCAGCTGTCAGGTAACTCTAAACTTTGACAATTAAGCGCAAAATGTGAAAATATTTCAGTTAATACCTTTTATGTAGATTCTCTAAACTCGTATTCTTAATAGTTAAAAGAAAATTCTGTTTTTGTCAACGTATCCTATGTTTTTCATCCTCCACTAAAATTACATTTATAGAGTACCTAAATTAAAAGCGATTACCTTCTTAAAGAAAGCTTGGAAGCGTTTGAAATACATTTGAGAGGGGAAAATGTAATCTGCAAAAGCATAGGCCTGTTTAGATTAACGTTTATCTATCGTTTATCTGAACACGGATGTAAACTTAATTCAGATGCAAACGCGTATAAGATGTCCTATTTCTTTTTATTTTTTGGAATACCATGCACCTTCTCAGAAATGTGTTTTAATATTTGCTTTTAATAAAGGAAAATGACTCATTTAATGACTTTTCATGTGTATTTCAGTGCAATGTAATTCTTCATTGTAATAAAGAAAAACTTTTTCTTCATATAAATAGTGTTTTCTGGTGAGAGTAATACATACATTAACTTTGATTCATGTACTAAGGGTTACTCTTAAATGAATTCACGGTCCAGTTCTCGTGTACTTTTTTATGATAAGCTGAGTAAGCATGACTTAGAAACTGGGCTGTCAGCTGAGCAGAATATCCCAAAAACTGGGCTGAATTCGGAAAAGCAAAGCGGTCCAGAATTTGGGACGTTATCTGAAAACCAAAGTGGCCTAGAACCCAGAGAACAGGAGCAGTCTATATGTAAAACTGTGATTACATTGCAGATAAACTAATGAATCCGGTAACAAAACTGTAATAGCAGACAGGATATATAATTGCAATTAAAATAAATCATGATTATAGAGATATGATATTTGAAAGAAAAAGGTAGATCAGCACAGAAAGACAAGTCTTACATTCGTGCATAACATGATCATCTATATAAAGTAATAGTCACCTATAGTTTGTTACATTGGTACAGCAAAATAGCACATTATATTTGAATGACAAGATTCTGGAAAGATTAACCAGTATCTTGCTAAACAGGAATTCTGTACAGCAGACACACATCATGACCAAAAAAAAAAAAAAAAAAAAAATCTATAAATACCAGTTGTGACTTCTATTTTATATTTTCATGTTGTTTTTTTTTCACTGCCTAAAAGGCACTTTCCCAGCCCGTCCTCTTTATCCTCTGGCTGCAGAGTCTGCATGGGTGCTGCGTCACATGATGAAGGCTCAGAGAGGTAGAGCATGAGAATGCCATTTGGTACAATGGGCTTTTAAAAAAAATACATTTTGCTCATTTGAATACAATTTAGACATATGTGTTGTTTTTAGCATTGCTTGGTATTTTGTTGTATAATTAATCAGTCATTAATCAGCACACACCAGGTTTAATTGAACAGTCAGGTCTCATTAGAACTCAAATTACACAATTTGACTTTCTGTACCTAAGATCCGTACACATGCTTGCAACACTGCTATTACTCAGGGCAGTTTACAAGAGCAGCACTAATAGAAGCATGGACAATGCACATTGCAAAGCGACACGCCACGCAGTATTCAGCCATTCATGTTATAATACAGCCATGGGACACTATCATTTTTCATTGGTTTTAGAATCGTGATGAATTACAAGACAAACCCTCCAGACGGTTGTCCAGTAAGGACGGTGCAGTCTTGTCTCTGGGATGCTACATACCGGGGTCGGGATACTTGTTCCCATCAATGTATTTATTTTCAAGTCTATGCAGTTTAAATGCTAAACCCTGAAACTCATTCCCCACACTGAGTTATCAATTTCTCCTGACTCGTCCATCAGATGAGGTGCGGAATAGTTTCCTTTCTGCATATTCCCGCTCCCAGGCACTGACTGCATTGACAGCCTGAGTTAAACTGACAGCAGAGAAGCCTCTTGTGACGTGTCCGCGTCTCCGCTGTAGGAACAATTCAATAACTGATCATTTAATGTTTATCTGGGTTGATTAGTTCTCTTACTAACAGTATTTAATTGACGTGTTACAAAGATCGAGGACTTACTATGAACACACATTCACACGCAGACACAAGGAATGTTTAATCAATAGTACACAGATAATAAACAGAACTCAGAAAAGTCAGAAAGTAAATGTCTTAAAAAAAACTCTCACTGCCTTAACTTGACTAGCAGGCAATTGAAATATGACACCGCCTGTCTCCTCGCACTCCAGCGAGCAAGCAGGCTGTGACGTAGTAGCTTGCTCACACACACACGCCAAACCCAAGCACACAGCCTCAACTGAGATGATGCAGACAATCTTAGAATATATCACATTAAGCTTATTAATGGTATATAGATTAAGTGTAGGGTAAGTTTACTTTTAAAGTAATTCTTCACACAACAATATGAGGTAGATTACTTATAGTTACTTCATCAAGTTCCACTAAAAGTTAATTCACACGCAAAGTGTGCAAACTAAATAATTAACCGTTCAATTCTATGTGAATGTGTTACAATGAATTAATTTAGTTCCATGAAAGGAAAATGCAACTGGAATTATACTCAACGGCTTCTTGAAGCTTAGACTTTTGGTCAGCTGGTTTGGAAACACAAATCTGTTGAAGTGTCCAGTACAAAAACTCTCCTCTCCGCAACAAAGTCTTCAATCCCCAAATCAGATCAAACTCGGCAACAAAGCTTTCAATTCTCGATAGAATCAACAAACAGCTGCAACAAAGTCTTCAGTCCTCGGTATAGGATCCACAACAGCGCCCGGCCGCTCTGTCTTTAGCTGCGCAGGTAGCAGGGCACAGTTTCTTTTGGATACTGTGGTTTTAGGTGTACAGCAGACCCAGACTGGTTTGTCTGATAAGTCTCTAAGTTTTACGGCAGTCCTCCAGCCGGGTCTCAGTCTCGTTGCTTGGGGTCGTTGACTCTCTTGCAGCTTGCTTCCTCGTCTTGGGTCTGTTTTCAGGCAGAGTCCCATCTTGGTTCTGTTTATAGGCAGAGTCCCGGAGTTGCAGCTTAGCTTAGCAGAGTGACAGCACCTTGTTTAGCATTTGATGTGGAGTGCAAAATATTTAATTTTCTAGATATTTATAGTTTTTCTCACTCTGCTAACTAGCCATTTTCATGAGATAATTTGTGTATCTTGCCTTTTTTAAACTCCCAGTCCTTTGATGTTTTAATGCCCTTTTCCACTGGGACATCGCTAGTTTATGTCTTTCTTGTGTCAAAACAATTGTTGTTGCACATGTGAATTATCTGTACATAATTCAACTGTCTGCTCAGCCTAATCCAGTTCAGGCGCCGGTCCTCTAATCAGTAGGTCACATAGTTCAGTATGTCTGCAAGCCAGAGGCCCTCTTCTCAAAGACTCAGCAGTTTGCCCTGTTTCTCAAGACACACAGCTTCATTAATGAATCCAGTTACATTTCTAATACACGTTCATGTATTATCATATACAGGGAAAATGTCCCACATAGCCCACTTTGACACAATAAGAGTGCAAAAGAGATGAAGTGCATTTTTACCATTTAAAATGCATGCTCTTTAGAGTGATACACAAAACAGTAATTACACAGGGATTCATAATGCAAGGTTAAAATTTTCTTTCCTCATGAGTGAAACGTCCCATTGAACATAGTATTTAAGGTTTCTCTCCTCTGTGAATTTGCTGGTGTCTTTTCAGGTTTCCGGACTGACTGAAACTCTTCCCACAGTCAGAGCAGCGATACGGTTTCTCTCCTGTGTGAATTAGCTGGTGTCTTTGAAGACCTCGTTTAACACAGAAACTCTTCCCACAGTCAGAGCAGCAAAACGGTTTCTCTCCTGTGTGAGTTCGCTGGTGTTTTTTCAGATTGTTCGAGTGATTGAAACTCTTCCCACAGTAAGAGCAGAGATACGGTTTCTCTCCTGTGTGAATTAGCTGGTGTGAAACAAGGTGGTTTGAATGACTGAAACTCTTCCCACAGTCAGAGCAGTGATACGGTTTCTCGCCTCTGTGAATTCGCAGGTGTGAAATAAGGTTGCTTGACTGACTGAAACTCTTCCCACAGTCAGAGCAGCGATACGGTTTCTCTCCTGTGTGAGTTCGCTGGTGTGCTTTCAGAGTTCCTGGCTGACTGAAACTTCTCCCACATTCAGAGCAGAGATACAGTTTCTCTCCTGTGTGAGTTCGCTGGTGTGCTTTCAGGGATCCAGACTGACTGAAACTCCTCCCACATTCAGAGCAGCGATACGGTTTCTCTCCTGTGTGAGTTCGCTGGTGTTCTTTCAGGGTTCCTAACTGAATGAAACTCTTTCCACAGTCAGAGCAGCAATACGGTTTCTCTTTCGTGTCAGTTCGCTGGTGCATTTTAAAATTCCCTAACTGGGTGAAACCTTTCCCACACTCAGGATATTCTCCAGCGCCCGCCCTCGCTTTAGCTGCTGGACTGGAACCTGGAAAATATGAACAGGAAAGAAAGTAAGAGGGACTGCTTGTAGGCTTAGGGCATGTGGCTGGATAGTGAAGTGGATTAAAGCATGTGAATTTCAGCTGTGGGGGTTGTACTGAGTTACACCAGCTTAAAAACACAAAGTTAAACTGAAAGCCTTTACTTTATATGTAAAAGCAGAGTCAGTAAAGACTGATGCTGGAGAAACCGAGCCCTGGGATGAAAATCTGCCTTCAAATTTCTCCTTTAATGTTTCAGGTCTATTCCCTCTAACACACTCTGTAAGTATCTATTTTTCAATAGCATTTACAGTACACATTTACAATAATATCCATATATTTTTACACTGAACATTTATAATGATATATACAGTACTTTAGTGTTTCTCCCCTTGGTATAATTCCCCCCACTCCCAGAGCAATGACTACATTCTATCTGTATCTGAAGTTCACCAGTATTGAGTCCTATCTTGAACTGGTTGGAGTGGTACAGGAAAAAACAAACAGCTAGTAATGTAACCTACATGCTCCCTCCCTCCCTCTCAACCACACTGTGGATATCACGCAATCTAGAATGACAATGTCACAGCTACTGGGAGTCACTCACCTGCTAGACTGCATTCTGAATGGGAGCGCCCGTCTTCCTTTCCACCTCCTTGCGTGCTGTTGGGAGAGCCTTCCTCTCCAGCGCCTTGCTCTCTCACACAGATTCTCTCCAGCACCACGCTACACTCCCGCAGGCGTACAGCCTCCAGCTCAGGGATGTTTGGTTTGAAGTCCTCGGATTCTTCCTTCCCTGGTTCCATGTGATCAAACTCTACTCCAGGGATGTCCTCTTTAATCAGGACAGATTCCATCTCCACACTGTCCATGGCAGCACACAGGATTCTGTTTAGTAGCTGCTGGAAAAGAACAGCATTTATTTATTTAAATACAGTGTTATGAATGGCATTCAAGGGACAAACGCAATCTGGCCTTAACAGCAGGGATGGCTTTACTATTGAAGGAGCAGAATTTCTTATAATAAGTTTATAACACCAGGAGGAGTTTATCTGGTGAGAAGGTTTACACAATTTATTAATTTCCTATATTATTCATTGTGGGTTTCTTTTGAGCAACCTGTTGTAATATTTATTTCACATTTACACATTCAGTGCCGTGAAAAAGTATTTGCCCCCTGTCTGATTTTCAGCATTTTTGCACATTTTTCACATTGTATTTGGTCAGATTTTTTTTGTGGGTTGTAGTAGTGTATAGAGGGAGTCTGAGAGAAAAAAATATCACCAAAGTTTGGTGCTTCTTTCATTTGTTTGGTGTGCAAGGTAATCAAACATGCAGTCTTCAGGTGTGAAAAAGTTATTGCTCCCCCTAGTTAACTCAACCCAATTAAAGGGATAATTAGGGTCAGCTGTTTGAGTACTTTGGTTAACAACCAGGCCTGGGCCAGTCCTGCCCAATATAAATCTGACTGACTTTGGCCCTTACCATCAGAGCGCTGTGCGTTTGGTTGCAGTTATTGCTGCTAAAGGTGGCGTAACCAGTTATTGAGTCTAAGGGGGCGATTACTTTTTCACACGGGGGATTTGGGTGTTGCATAACTTTCTTTAATAAATAAATGAAATATGTATCAAATTTTTGTGTTATTTGTTCACTCAGGGTCCCTTTTATTTAATATTAGGTTTTGGTTGAAGATCCGATAACATTCAGTGTCAAAAATTCAGAAAATCAGACAGGGGGCAAACACCTTTTCATGGCACTGTACACATATATACAGTAGTCTCTGAATATAGGAACACCTCCTAAGAGAACACTTCGCCTAACACCCTTGTGGTGAAACAGATTTTCTCCATTGGAAATGCTCTGGCTGAAGGAACAGGAACTTCACTTAAAAGAACACCTTGTTGGCGCCGATAGCGATTAGTTCACAGCGGATACACTGCTGTTTTGTAACCTGCTACTCATCATCATCAAACTTAAATTCAAATGGCGTATTCAGTCTTTTCAAAAGCGACTTCGTTAGAGTGTTGTGCGGCACACTGATTGGTTTATTAAATCTTTCCAGTTCCACCGTCATATCATTGGATTGTTTTGTATTGTGATTTCCTCGCATGCACCTCATCACTACAAACTGGCATGCAAACAAACAGCAATGCACCGTTGATTCTCGTGCTGGAGAAAGTTGTTGATCTAGCTCTCGAAAAAAACCTGAATAAGTCACGGAGCAATTTGGTGTTTCCCGTCCTGGTGAGGTGCTTCACCATTCTGTTAAATAATACGCATGACTTCTATAATGATGCTGCATGTTTTAACGTGAGTTGGGGTGCTGTGTTAATTTAGTTTGACAGTTTATTAATGTTAGTTTGTCTGTTACTTTATTATTATAGTTTATTAACATACACCTGCCTATTGCTTTTCTTATTTCATTTCATATGCTGATGCAGGAGAAGTCATGACAAGTAATAAATATGTATGTATTTATGTATTGATTCATGTTGTGTCTGGTGGCTATCTCCGTCTCAGTGTTCAAGTTTGTGGACGTTGTTTTTCACTTTGATAGAAGCCGTGATCTGGACTATAGAGCCGGTGTAGCGTTAGAAAGTGGTACATCATCAGAACGTGTACCAAAAACTTAACTCAACTTAAAACTAAACTTAACACACACACACACACACATATATATATATATATATAAATATATATATATATATATATATATATATATATTATATATATATATATATATATATATATATATATATATATATATATATATATATGTGTGTGTGTGTGTGTTAAGTTTAGTTTTAAGTATTAGATATGTGTGTGTGTGTGTATATATATTTTTATATATATATATATATATATATATATATATATATATATATATATATATACACACACACACACAATCGATTAATTGGGCACAGAAAATATAATCCTTTGAAAAAATATCGATGACTGTACCGTCCACAGAACCTGTCATCGGAAAAGAAAAAAAAAGGACCATTCCAAGGTTTAACATTTAATTTTGAAACTCTAAATAAGTGCAAACTATATACAATCAGTTTTCATCAATTTGCACAATTTACAAATCATTTAAAAACGCCAAAACACACAATGCGATTGGTTACACTGCGCATGTGTGGCGGATCAATAATACCATGTCCGGAACGTTTCATTGTCAACTATCTTCTATTTCAGATGAACACACTGCTGTATATAAACACATGCAATCAATCAGTCTGGATTTCTGAAGCAGTGCTGATGGTGGCATTGCAACAGAAACGCCTTTCAGACTTCCCCGCAGCACGGAGTGCGACCCCGGGAACACGCGTACCGCAGACCTGCTGAACTCGTCACAACATCCGTGTTCCCATGCCACACCGTTAAGACCACTCCTGCATATTTTACACAAAGTACGCTTTCTCCAGCGTTGCTCAGGATTGTGTGACAATTATGTTAGTGACGTTTACATTATATATATATATATATATATATATATATATATATATATATATAATTAGTGTTAGTTTACTCGTCTCTCGTTTATCAGAGTACACCCAGTATATTGGTAGTTTGCCTGCACCTCAAAAAATAACTCCAGTATGTTTGCAATAATATTAAACATAAAAACATCGGTACCTGATTTTTTATTGATTTTCCGGCGCCTTTTAATTTAATTGTTATATTTTAAATGGACTCGGTCTTGTTGATGACGTCATGCCTGTTCATTTAACAAACAAAGAGTCTCACACGCGCGTAAAAAACAAATAACCTTCAATTAATAACATCACTTAACTCACTTTTTTATCGTCCACGTCTTACAAACGGGTATACGATATCGTTTAATTAAAAAAAAAAAAAACAGTTTGAGAAACGAAGCTGTGTGTTTGAAGCGCCAGCAGGCCGGTGTTCTCGGATGGATTTTGTGCGCATGCGCCTAAGCAGAGTCTCTTCTGTTTTGTTTATAGCCACAAAGTGTCTGTCGAAACTTATTGTCGCCTCCTACTGTTCAGATTTGGCTATTAAAACTACTGGGAACACTTAAAATCTCTGTATGCTAAATATTTAATCTTCCAGTTTCCTAATATATTTTGCAATACATCCAATAATACCGTTTTCTATTTTTCTTCCATCACCTATACTATTTTTTTTTAAATATTGGAAATATTGCAATCCCTTCATTCTTTCCACATATCTTCTCTCACCTTCCTATATCGAACACATTCAACCATCAGATGCTCCACTGTTTCCATTACACTCCACTCCACACATATCCCATTCTCATGCTCTCCAGGTCTATACAGGTGTTCCTTTAAAGCTGAATGCTCTATAAGAAGCCTTATTAATGCTGCTTCCTCCTTCCTATTCCACCCATACCACCCTTTCCTTATTTCAACCTTACTTCCAGCCTTATAAAACGTCCTATCCTTTTTTTTCTTTGTCCCATTTATTCTGCCATTCATTTAATCAAGTACAAGATACAGGAAGTAGTTAGAGTTAAGGGCAGTAGTAGAACACAGCGAGGTATGGAGCAGTTCAGTGCAAGTACAAGCTGATGCAAGTACTGGTACAACTGGGAGCCATCTAGTCCAGTGTAGCTGAGAGCTGTGAGGTTTACAGATGCTGTCTGAACAGGTGTGTCTTGAAGAGGCACTGGAAGGTGGTCAGGGACTGAGCAGTCCTGATATCCGTGGGCAGGTCGATCCACCACTGAGGGGCAAGGGTGGAGAAGGAGCGGGCTCTGGAAGAGGGGGAGCGGAGTGGGGTACAGCTAATCTGTAGGAGAGGGCGAGAGAGGGTGTAGGGGAAATGATAGTCTGGAGATAGGAGGGAGCAGAAAGGTCAAGGCAGCGATAGGCGCGTACAAGAGTTTTGAATCGGATGCGAACAGCGATAGGGATCCAGTATACAGAGCAGAGCAGCGTGGGAGAAACGAGGATGGGAACAGACAAGGTGAGCAGCAGAGTTTTGGATGAGCTGGAGTGGACAGATAGCAGAGGCAGGGAGGCCGGCCAGGAGGGAGTTGCAGTAGTGAAGGCGGGACAGTACCAGGGCCTGAACTAGGAGCTGTGTGGAGTAATCTGTGAGGAAGGGGTGAATTCTTCCAGGAGCGTGCCAGAGTAGAGATGTGCTGAGAGTAAGAGAGGGAGGGGTCGAGGATGACACTGAGTTTTTTGGTGGATGGGGAGGGAGAGAGGGTGGTGGATTCAAGAGGAATAGAGATAGAGAGATCAGCGATGGGGGGGGAGGAGGAGGAGGAAGAAAAGGTCTGAGGAGATGGAAATGTCAAAGTCAGAGGGGGAAAGGAGAGGAAGATCTGGGCATCAAAAGCACAGAGGTGATACGAGAAGCCATGGGAGGAGATTAGGGGACCCAGTGAGTGGGTGTAGAGAGAAAACAGGAGGTACCCCAGGACTGAGCCTTCGACACCTGTCGACAGAGAGCAAGAGGCGAGGGTGAGTCACGCCAGGACACCCGGTGTGTGCGATTAGCTAGGTAGGAGGGGAACCAGGCAAGAGCAGTGCTGGAGAGTCCCAGGTCAGTGAGGGAGGACAGCAGAATTAGGACAGAGGAGAGGGAGGCGGCACGGGCAGAGAGCAGAGAGTTAGTGACTGAGAGAAGAGCAGTTTCAGTGGAGTGTGCTGAACGAAAATCAGATTGGAGGGGGTCGAGCAGAGAATGTGTTGACAGGAAAGCAGAGAGCTGGCGATGTACCGCTCACTCAAGGGTTTTAGAGAGGAATGGGAGACAGGATGGTATTTCTGGAGGGATGAGGGATCCAGGGAGGGTTTTCTATATAACATCTGTAATACATGCATACCGTACTGTATCAATACATCTGTAATTTCCATTGATAAATCATTACAAAATAACATCTTACAGTTTTATTACACTAGATAATTGGTTCTCTTTTCTCTTTTGCAGTTGTAGTTTTGTTTTGTACTTTTGTACAGTCAGCATGACGTCTGACAAATCTGCAGTCAGAAGTGTACCTGCATCATTTCTCAAACCACCACCCTGATCCAATACCCTTTAGGGAGCTGCTGCTCAACAGTATCCTCCTCCACTGAGCAATGGGCTGCTCCTTGCCTTCACTGCGAGGGTCGTGTTGCTGCCAAGTTGGGGGCTAACGGCTACGAGGCAGTGTGACCTGAACCTTTAAAAACACAAAGGAGTTTAATGATTTGTTTAAAACTTGAAGTGGCACAACAAGGCACAATTAATAGTTTAGTATTTTAATATGAGACAATGACAATGTATAAGCTGACACCCTGGGATCCTTCAAGAAGCTGCTTGATGAGATTCTGGGATCAATAAGCTACTAACAACCAAACGAGCAAGATGGGCTGAATGTCCTCCTCTCGTTTGTAAACTTTCTGTTCTTATGTTCTTATTTTCCTTTATTTAGAATTATTTTCTATATATTGTATATATGTGTTAGTTTTGCGGTTTTTGTAAGCCTGCAATTTGAATTGCATTTGAATTAATACTATTTTTTTATGAATTAGTCATTTAGCAGACGCATTATTATTATTAGTATGTGTTGTTTTAAAATCGAGTTTAGACTCATAAATAACAAACCTTTACCGCCTAATCTGTAAGCGTTACTATAAAAATCTCAATCTACAACCTTAAAATCTGTCAAAATCTACAGTAAGACCCCACCAGCTCTCTCATACCACCCACACATTTTAAAATGAATTGAATTTATTTATTTGGAATTCTATTTATTCTGGATTTAAATATTAGTAATGAAGAGTGTTTTAGGATCTCATAAGTGCTAGCGAACCTGGACTGAAATATTCAACCTCCAAACTTTATAAAAGTAACTAACAAAATAACAAGACCAAGAAAGATTTAACATCATGTTTTTTATTTACATGTTTACTACTCAAAACACAAAATGCTGTGTAGTATCCAGTAATTATTCAAAGCGAGTTAAACCTCAAAACCCATTTGCACAAACACATAGTAATGAGGAGTGTCAGATTGTGCGTATTGCTGGTGTTTCTTCATGCCTGTGAGAGTGATACAGTCATGACCAGCATGTTTCACAGAGGAGTCTGTCCGGCAGGATTCACAGAGGAGTCTGTCCGGCAGGATTCACAGAGGAGTCTGTCCGGCAGGATTCACAGAGGAGTCTGTCTGGCAGGATTCACAGAGGAGTCTGTCCGGCAGGATTCACAGAGAAGTCTGTCTGGCAGTGTTCACAGAGGAGTCTGTCCGGCAGGATTCACAGAGGAGTCTGTCCGGCAGGATTCACAGAGGAGTCTGTCCGGCAGGATTCACAGAGGAGTCTGTCTGGCAGGATTCACAGAGGAGTCTGTCTGGCAGTGTTCACAGTAGACGTGAGATTCATTCTATGGTAAATTCCTTTCGATATTTCTGACCAGCCAACCTCGATATTTAAGATGGAGGAGAGTGACTTTTTTATGATTACTATTTTAATAACTAATAAGTAAGGCTGGAATGTTGTCATGGAAATTTGTACTGAAAATCATGGAGCAGTCACGGTAAATGTGTTCAGAATCACAGAGGACAGGGGAAATGGTGTGTGAAGTCACGGGATGAAAATTCAACCGTGTGTGTGTGTGTGTGTGTGTGTGTGTGTGTGTGTGTGTTTCTTTAATACAATCTACAGTACCTACATAGACATGAAATGAGTCTATCTATATAAGTAGAAAAAAGCGAATTAATCTAAATATTTGTTTATTGTGGTTTTTACAACATCAGGTTCAAGTTTTAATCCTGTAAATCGGGAGGCTTCACAGCATAGAACAAGTACACTGTACAGCAAAGAAAGCAGGTTTAACCCTCGATTAAACAATTCAGAAAATATCTCCTTAAATGAGATCCACTAAAAACACTCTAAATAACAATCATTACCACTCAGTAGTGTGTCACAATGTCATTTGAAACATATTTACCTCCCTGGTCTGTATGCAGCAGAAAGGAATATCCCCTGGAAAGTGTCCTGAAGGCATCAGATGATTCGAGGGCATTTGCCATTCACTCCCACCTTTCACTTCCTGAGCTCGTCACCTCTCCAACATCAACCAACTCTGACCCTAACCCAGCCCCAACCCTCACCTTAAGCAACCCCATCCCTAAAACCGAACCCTAACCCTAAACCTAACCATTAAGAATCATCTGATGCCCTGAAGACAGTTTCTAGTTGACATTCCTTTGTGCTGTGTTCTGGCAGCAGTGTGGAGTAGTGGTTAGGGCTCTGGACTCTTGACCGGAGGGTCGTGGGTTCAATCCCCGGTGGGGCACTACTGTTGTACCCTTGAGCAAGGTACTTTACCTAGATTGCTCCAGTAAAAACCCAACTGTATAAATGGGTAATTGTATGTAAAAATAATGTGATATCTTGTAACAATTGTAAGTCGCTCTGGATAAGGGCATCTGCTAAAAAATTAAATAATAATAATAATAATAATAATAATAATAATAATGTATCTGCCGTTCCCCAGGGGCAGGATCACAGCCAGATTGCCACCTCCCTAGGCTTTAACCAGGCTTATAAACATCTTGTAATCCAGCTGCACCCAGTCCTGGGGTTCAGAGCTCCCCTCAACGAAGTCTGTTACTATAATTCATATTGAAATGATCAGGAGCCAGGAGTTTGAGCAGGGTTAGAAACTCACACTAGCCCTGCTGCTGCTGCTGCTGCTGCACCCAGTCCTGATGCGGCAGCCACGGATTGGAGTAGCGACTGCAATCGTTTACCAAGGGGTCATGAGTGACGGTATAAGTAGGGGACAGAGCGATGCAATCTGTTACTTTGTTGTGGTTATGCAACTGAAAGGACCGGTATTTTGTTTGTTTTTGTCAGTCTGTCTATATCGTCTTGTTTGTCTTGTGTATTGAGACTAGGCGGCTAAACACGATCCAGAGCTGTCACCCACGGCCAGCACAAAACCCGGACAACAACACACTGACTGTTCACTAAATAACATTGTAAATTCAGGACCAGCACTACAGCACTCACTGGGAGGGGTGAACGTGTTTGTGTTTGGGTATTTGCATTCTTGGGGGGATAATTGTTCATTGTAAACGGGAGTGCAACCCATCATCATCATTTACTGTGTGATACACATCGTTGTGCATTGCCAGCCATCATTGTTTGTCTCTGTTTGGTCAACAGACCCCTGGATTAAAATAAACAGAAACCTTTTTCACTGGTAATTTTTTTGTCTCTCGTTTCTTGTTGGATTACTGCACTGCACCTGCACTTACCACTTTGCCACACGTGGGATGATGGACCGCCACGCACTGGCAGAGCTGCTGGATACTAGACGGGAGGCACAGGAGAGTAGGAGAGAGGAGCGATACATTGTGCTCCTTGAGAAGGTAGGGATGGCACTGACGCCACACCCTACAGCAGCACCCACAATGATGGCTCCGAAAGCTCGGGCGCTGACAGCGGAGGATGACCCAGAGGTGTACCTCGTCATATTTGAGCGGCTAGCCACGACCTTGTCATGGCTGCGGGAGTACTGGGCAAGCCAGCTGGGACCCTGCCTGATCGGGGAGGGTCAGGCAGCATGCCAGACACTGAGCGACGTGGATGCCGACAATTACGACCTGGTGAAGCTGGCCATTCTCTGTGATCTTAACATCACCGTGGAGACGCACTGGGTACGGTTCAGGGAGTGCTGAAGATCCCTGGAGACATGCCCCAGGGTGGTTGTGGAAAGGTTGTGTGACCTGGTTGTGTATTTAATCACATCCTGATGTAACTATCACTATTTAATCATATCCTGATGTAACTATCACTATTTAATCATATCCTGATGTAACTATCACTATTTAATAATACCCTGATGTAACTATCACTATTACCTGCTGTATTATTGAATTGTGTTTTGTCACACTTGCACTTTGCTTGAACAAAAGTTATTGTATTTCTTGCTCTTATTGTATTACTTGTATTGTAACACTTGAAATGTATTTGCGTACGATTGTAAGTCGCCCTGGATAAGGGCGTCTGCTAAGAAATAAATAATAATAATAATAATAATAATAATAATAAAAGGTTGCCTAACTGACTGAAACTCTTCCCACAGTCAGAGCAGGAATACGGTTTCTCTCCTGTGTGAATTTGCTGGTGTGTTTTCATGTCTCCTGACCTACTGAAACTCTTCCCACAGCGAGAGCAGCGATACGGTTTTGTTCACTTTACTTTCCTACTTACCTGTACATCTACATACTTACCGGTACATCTACATACTTACCTGTACTTCTACATATCAGTTCCCTGCAATTATTAGTATTCTTTCTTATGATTATTGTTGTCATGGACCCACAGCGATCTTACATTCTTTTTCTTTCTCCGGTAGAGCAGGGCGATCGCAATTCTCTTTTTTTGTTTGCTGTTCATCGTTCCAGGTATTGTGTTGTCAGATGCACAGTACCACTGATTGTTGCCACGTTTACAGTCCCCCCCCCCCCCATGATGATATGATGGGATGGCAGTAGTTGTATTTTTTAACCATGTGTACACGATAATGCTCAATAATATCAGTGTATAATGATGCCTTTACCCAACAAACCAGACAAAACTCACAAAGAAAGAAAATATCTCAATTTTTAAAGCAATATGATTTTATTTTATTTTAAACAACACAATTGTCTGATATTGTGGGTAATTGTGGGGGGGGGGGATTATGATGGAGTGTGTGGGGGGTTAAAATTAGGGTTTATAAATATATATATATATAAATATATATATAAAATGTTTATCTCCTCATTACTTTATTTATTTTACTAAGCTGTGTGTCTTCTTTTCCCTTCCAGCTGGCTAGTGTAAACACACCTGTGACGTAATAGACCGCTCACTGACTTTCCCCTGCTGCATTCGGTGTGAACAGTGATCTACGGCGACTGCAGAGCGACGTGCAAGGAGGCGGCCTGCGAGTCACGTCCGGTGTGCACACCCCTTTACAGTGGTACTTGAGCTCAGGAATGTAAAGAGAGAAGGGGCCTCTTATCTGCTATGCCTGTTGCATGGGGGATGGGAGAATCTCAGAGATAACAGATTCAAAGGAATGTGAGGCGCCTTGCCTGCCTGTGTGGTGTTGGTGAAGTAACGTCTTTGTGAGGCTTGGAAACTTGCCACGTACACAGAATATAGGGAGGAGTGGTCACAAATGACAATGCAAAGGTGTGTTTTGGAATCTACAAAACTGAAGTGAATGCATTGTCCGAGGCGCAGTTCTCTCAATCTCACTGCAACCCAGAGTGACACGACTCTGTTCATTCAAATTATTCTATTCTGAGCTGTACCAATAAACATGTATTTGACATTGTAGGGGTCAAATTAATTATAATGTATTCTAATATACAGTGGAATTAGGCTCAATAATGTGTGCATTATGTACAGTGGAAATAGGTGAGTCAGAGTTTGGCTAGTTGTAACAGAGACAGCGATCTTCCCCCAACTGTTTGTAACTGTTAGGTGCCTCAATAAAAGAGACAACGATCTTCCCCCAGAGCAGTAACAGTAACAAAGACAACGGCCACAGCTTCCCACACTACCGTTTGTCATTTCTGGTTCCTTTGAGAAACGCGTACATGTTCTGCAGCATGTACATCAAACAGGTATACTCCTCTGATCATTCTCTTGTCTGTGCTCTGGTATATAAAGTTGTAACTTGTGATTCTGGGTCAGGACCGCCTGCTTTACTTCTCTCCAGAGTTCTGTACAACAAGCCTCGCTGTTACATCTACACACTGCGAGGCTGGTTCTGATTTCTTCTGGGTCCCTGCAGACATCACTAATATTGTTTATCAGTTTCCTATTTCTTAAAACGTTTTTTATGACATACTGCATTTTCAGCCTTTTATTTTACAGTTGTACTGGCAAAGTCCTTTGGTGCACTGGGGTAAACTGATATTTTTGAAAGAAACCATAGAAACAGAAGCACCCATTGCCACAATGCAAAGCATGTGAAGGCCTAAGTATACCAATACTGTGTAGAAATGTGTAAATACTGTATGTTAAGAAAATGTGAAAGTTCTATTCATTTAGTAATATCGGTCAAATTCAATGCAGAAATGTCTGCGGTAACGCCCCTAACTCGTTGCCCCCCCAGCTGCCTGCCCCCCCTCCTAATGAAAACTCCTAAAAACGGCCCATGCCTGTGCTAGTACAAAATGCCTATACCATACAGAAACACCAATTATATAAAAAAAAATCTATCGTGCTGAAAAGCCTATGGTGTAACTGTAAGTAGAGCTACAGCGATAGCATCACATACCTGTGCTGGTACAGAAAGCATTGACCGAGCTGAAAACACCGCGGCTCACAGTAATACAGCAGCAGGCAGAGGCTGTTTGTCACACAGGTCTGACTTCAAAGGAAATTCAATCGGTCTTGTTGATGCCGCCATGCCGTGTTCATTTTACAAACAAACTCTGAGTCTGCCGCGTCCGAGCGCCGCAAAAAAAAAAAAACTGAAATACAAAATGCAACTTACTTTTTTTTATCTTCACCGCATTGTCAACTAGTGCATGTTTTTAAATTCTAGCATTTGTTGATTTTTTGTTCTTTGAAAGGACGACACGTGCTTAAATGACTGCATGTCTCCGTTTTAATACGTCACTGAAGTCTGTATTATCTGACTCTGTCACATGACAAGGTTTCGTTCCGCAGTGAAGCTGCTGTGCGCGCATGGAATCCGTCTCCTTGCTTTACATCTCTATAGACTGGAGGGGGCGCTCTTTCTTTCTCTTTGAGGGAGGGAGTCTCTTCTTTCCTAGTGCCCTGTTAGACACCATTTGAGTTGAATGTGGATCTCACTGTGCTTGTAAATTCACTCTTTGGAAACTGAAGAATTTAATTTTATTTTTTTTTCACTTTATACCAGTAACAAAAACAAAACAAAAAATGATATTAAAAAAAAAAACCCATGTGCTTACGTAGCAGCTCAGCAAGTGGGTAGTTAATAAATATTTCTGTATTTTAAAATGAAAAAGTTTTATTTTACACCAACTATATGTAGAGTGAGAAATACTGGTTTCCATCTTCTTCCCCTGGAGTTTACTGCAGGATTAAAAGCACTGCATCCGAGCTCTAAACTTGCTGAAGTGTTGCAATACCCAGGAGCAGTGTGCTAGCTGGAACTAGAGAGAACATTAACCAGTATCTTGGCAAACAACATGAATTCTGTACATCAGACACACAAACCATGAAAGAAAAAAAAAAGATCTATAAATACTAGTTGTGACTTATATATATATATTTTTCTCTACCCAAAAGGCACTTTGCAAGCCCCTCCTCTCTATCCTCTGCCTGTAGAGTCTGTCTGAGTGCTACATGTCACCATGATGAAGGCTCACCCAAAGAGGCAGAGCATGAGAACTCAATTTGATACAATGGGCTTAAAAAAAAAAAAAAAACCACACACATTTTACTCATTTGAATACAATTTAGACAAAGGTGTTTTTCGCATTGCTTACTATTTTGTTGTATAATTAATCAGCACACACCAGGGTTAATTGTACAGTCAAGTCGCTTTAGAACTCAGGTTACACAATTTGACTTTCTGTACATAAGATCCGTACACATGCTTGCTACACTGCTATTACTCAGGGCAGTTTACAAGAGCAGCACTAATAGAAGCATGGACAATGCACATCGCAAAGCTACACGTCACGCAGTATTCAGCCATTCATCTCATAATACAGTCATGGGACACTATCATTTTTCATTAGTTTTAGAATCATGATGAATTTACAAGACAAACCCTCCAGGCGGTTGTCCAGTAAGGACGGTGCAGTCTTGTCTCTGGGATGCTACATACCGGGGTCGGGATACTCGTTCCCATCAAATGTATTTATTTTCAAGTCTATGCAGTTTAAATGCTAAACCCTGAAACTCATTCCCCACACTGAGTTATCAATTTCTCCTGACTCGTCCATCAGATGAGGTGCAGAATAGTTTCCTTTCTGCATATTCCCGCTCCCAGGTACTGACTGCATTGACAGCCTGAGTTAAACTGACAGCAGAGAAGCCTCTTGTGACGTGTCCGCGTCTCCGCCCACTTTCTGACACAATCAGAGTGCAAGAGAGCTGAAGAGCATTTTTACCATTTAAAATGCATGCCCTTAAGAGTGATACACAAAACACTAATTACACAGGGATTCATAATGCAAGGCTAACGTTTTTTTCCTCATGAGTGAAAGGTCCCATTGAACATAGTCTTTAAGGTTTCTCTCCTCTGTGAATTTGCTGGTGTCTTTTCAGGTTTCCAGCCTGACTGAAACTTTTCCCACAGTCAGAGCAGGAATACGGTTTCTCACCTGTGTGAATTAGCTGGTGTATTTGAAGGCCTCGTTTAACACAGAATCTCTTCCCACAGTAAGAGCAGCGAAATGGTTTCTCTCCTGTGTGAATTCGCTGGTGTTTTTTCAGATTGTTTGAGTGATTGAATCTCTTCCCACAGTAAGAGCAGCGAAACGGTTTCTCTCCTGTGTGAATTCGCAGATGTGCTACAAGGTGGTTCGGATGACTGAAACTCTTCCCACAGTCAGAGCAGTGATACGGTTTCTCTCCTGTGTGAATTCTCTGGTGTGAAACAAGGTTGCTTGACTGACTGAAACACTTTCCACAGTCAGAGCAGCGATACGGTTTCTCTCCTGTGTGAGTTCGCTGGTGTCCTTTCAGGGTTCCTGGCTGCCTGAAACTCTTCCCACAGTAAGAGCAGAGATACCTTTTCTCTCCTGTGTGAGTACGCTGGTGTGTTTTCAGGTTTCCTGAGTGAATGAAACTCATCCCACAGTAAGAGCAGTGATACGGTTTCTCTCCTGTGTGAATTTGCTGGTGTTTTTTCAGGTTTCCTGACAGACTGAAACTCTTCCCACAGTCAGAGCAGGGATAAGGTCTCTCACCTGTGTGAGTTCGCTGGTGCATTTTTAAATGCCCTAGCTGGGTGAACCCTTTCCCACACTCAGGATATTCTCCACCGCCCGCCCTAGCTTTAGCTGCTGGACTGGAACCTGGAAAATATGAACAGGAAAGAAAGTAAGAGGGACTGCTTGTAGGCTTAGGGCATGTGGCTGGGTGGTGGAGTGGATTAAAGCACGTGAATTTCAGCTGTGGGGACTTGCACTGGGGTACACCAGATTAAAGACAAGCACAGAGAAACCAAGCCCTGGGATCAAAATTTGCCTTCAAAGTTCTCCTTTAATGTTTCAGGTCTATTTCCTCTAACACACGCTGCAATTATATCTTTCAATAGCATTACACATTTACAATAATATCCATATTATATTTTTACACTGAACATCTCAGAGCAATGGCAACATTACATCTTTATCTGAAGTTCACCAGTAGCGAGTCCTATCTTGAACTGGTTGGAGTGGTACATGAAAAACAAATAGCTAGTAATCTAGCCTACATGCTCCCTCCCTCCCTCTCAACCACACTGTGGGTATCACGCAATCTAGAATGAAAATGTCACAGCTACTGGGAGTCACTCACCTGCTAGACTGCATTCTGAATGTGATCGCCCATTGGGAGAGCCTTCCTCTCCAGCGCCTTGCTCTCTCACGCAGATTCTCTCCAGCACCACGCTACACTCCCGCAGGCGTACACGCTCCAGCTCAAGGATGTTTGGTTTGAAGTCCTCGGATTCTTCCTTCACTGGTTCCATGTGCTCAAACTCTACTTCAGGGATGTCCTCTTTAATCTCGACAGATTCCATCTTCACACTGTCCATGGCAGCACACGGGATTCTGTTTAGTAGCGGCTGAAAAAGAAAAGCATTTATTTAAATACAGTGTTATGAATGGCATTCAAGGGACAAACGCAATCTGGCCTCAATAACAGGTGTGGCTCTACTATTGAAGGGACAGAATTTCTTATAAGAAGTACCAGGAGGAGTTTATCCGGTGAAAAGGTTTACACAATTTATCCATTAGGTATTGTGGTTATTGTGGATTTATTTTGTGCAATCCCCACCACCCCCCAAAGAAATGTGCAAAATGTCCAAGACTTTGTAGCAAAAGTTTTGCTTTTCTAGAGGAGGAAAAAAAAAAAAAGTTGCAAGAAATACATCCACAATTATTTTTTTCAGCAAATGTTTTTTTGCAAAACTTTCCATTGGGTATGTATACTTTGACTACAACAAATTTACCGCGAAGTTCAACTCTTAGGGAACAATGCATACAAACAAGTACGGAGAGGAAGAGAAAAGAAGAAACCGCGTTTAAATGAACTACTGCACAACGGGGGCAGCAGTGTGGAGTAGTGGTTAGGGCTCTGGACTCTTGACTGGAAGGTTGTGGGTTCAATTCCTGTTAGGGGACACTGCTGCTGTACCCTTGAGCAAGGTACTTTACCTAGATTGCTCCAGTAAAAACCCAGCTGTATAAATGGGTAATTGTATGTAAAAGATAATGTGATATCTTGTAACAATTGTAAGTCAACCTGGATAAGGGCGTCTGCTAAGAAATAAATAATAATAAATAATAATAATAATAATAATAATAACGCAAGTGACGCAAACTACGTATCTTCCTTGTTTAGATAGCCTGTTTTTATTCCTTCACCGTCCCGCGTGCACTGAAGCAAAAAACAAACAAACAAAAAACATCCACAAGTAACATTTACACAAAAAAATTCAACAAAGCAGTTAACGTTCTTGTTTACTATTCAAATGACAAAGTTTTAATCAGCCTATCGGGGCGTCTTTACTGCTTTTATCTGACCTGTACTGTGCAGGAGGGGGCGGGACAAGGTTGGTGCTGCATTGTTTTGATTTAGGTTGCTTAAATCTAGTTGTTTTCAGCATTGGAGGTAAAATAGTAGAAATGGACGACAAAAAAAGCAAAGTATATTTCAGATGATGATCGTTTCAAGATATTTCCCAGAGAAACTGTACATGCAGACTGAGGTCATTGTTTTCCATATCTTAATGTGTATTTGGAGAAAATACCATCGATCGCTATTTAGCTTCAGAATCACACATTAAACAAAATGCTACTTCAGAGGCTGCTGAACAGAACGTAAAATAAACAGCTTTCAGAAACCAAACTGGAAAGTCAGCCCAGACAAGAAGTATTCCTGTCTGCAAGTTAAATCAGTACTAAAACGATCCAGCACAGCCACCTCACTTCAACCTGCTGCTTACAGTTGTAATTTTAGACCCGAATAGCCACGTCTTCTTTGTTTTGACTCGGTACTAATAAAATAAATTATTGGATGTGACAAATAACATGACAACGAACGTGCTGCATACATTGACTTTATTGAAGTATGCCAGATGCCCTTGTGTAACCAAGTTTTTGGGCTTTGCCTTATTCCAACCAATTCAGTGGATGCAGACGTGCAGTCTCAATGTACAGACAAGTCCGCTGCTGGGGGATGCTACATACTCACCTTTAACAAATGACAGCACTCTGTATCAGTAAGGAAGCAAGTACTGCTATTTTTAGGCTTTTATACTGCTCTTAAATACTGTCTACTTAGGTTTATTTAATGTTTAAACAGGTCAGCGAAATGTCAGCAAAATCCTAATTTTATTCCGCATATATATATATATATATATATATATATATATATATATATATATATATACACACACACACACACACACACACACAGTACCTATAGAAAGTCTACACCCCCTTGAAGTTTTTTCACATTTTGTTGCGTCAGTCCCTCAGAGTTTCATGCATTTTAAAGAGGATTTAAAAAAAAAAAAAAAAAATTAAAAATTAAGAGATTCTGTAGCCATGTGGCAAAAAGTCTGGTGGTCTGACGAAACTAAAATTGAACTATTTGGCCTAAATGCAAAGCGTTATGTCTGGCGCAAACCCAACACAGCACATCACCAGGTAACACCGTCCCTCCTGTGAAGCATGGTGGTGGCAGCATCATGCTATGGGGATAATTCTCATCGGCAGGGACTGGGGCACGTGTCAGGATAGAAAGGAAAATTAATGGAGCAAAATACAGAGAAGTCCTTGAGGAAAACCTGCTGCCCTCTGCAAGAAAGCTGAAACTGGGACGGAAGTTCACCTTTCAGCATGACAACGACCCAAAACACACAGCCAGAGCTACACTGGAGTGGCTAAGGAACAAAAAGGTTCCCCTTAACAGTGTGGAGTATGGTGTGTAGATAAGTGGAAAAAATCCTCATTTAAATGCATGAAACTCTGAGGCACTGACCCAACAAAATGTGAAAAAAGTTCAAGGGGGTGTAGATGTAGATATTAATGGGGCAGCGGTGTGGAGTAGTGGTTAGGGCTCTGGACTCTTGACTGGAGGGTCGTGGGTTCAATCCCAGGTGGGGGACACTGCTGCTGTACCCTTGAGCAAGGTACTCTACCTAGATTGCTCCAGTAAAAACCCATCTGTATAAATGGGTAATTGTATGTCAAAGTGACTTCAACACCTGCCATAGCCTGACAGCGTCATGCGCTATCCAGTGTGTATAGATCAGCGATCTCAACTGGTAGTACCGTCAGGCGAGGCAAATAAGCGCATTTTAAAATGAGCGTCCAAAATAAATCACACAGTGCTGCAGCGGACCATGTAAAATAACGTGTTAGCCAAATATATACCAAGTAGTAGTAGGCGCAGAATATATATTAAAAGCACCGCAGGGCAAAAAAATAAACAAAGTAATGAAATGTCATTAGTTTCAGCGACTTCACGTTTATATTTTATAGCCTCTGGATATATTGTCCAGCTACAGACTCGTCCCTAGCTCGGCGCTGTCTGTCAATTCCAACAAGATCCGTGGATGCAGAGAGAGCCGTGTCTAAATACAGACAGGTGCTTACACCGCAGAGACCAGGGATGAAGAAAAACAGCATTTCAAAATAGTTTGAGTTACTACTTTATTATTATTTGTTTATTTAGCAGACGCCTTTATCCAAGGCGATTACAGAGACTAGGGTGTGTGAACTATGCATCAGCTGCAGAGTCACTTACAATTACGTCTCACCCGAAAGACGGAGCACAAGAAGGTTAAGTGACTTGCTCAGGGTCACACTGAGTCAGTGGCTGAGCTGGGATTTGAACCGGGGACCTCCTGGTTACAAGCTCGTTTCTTTAACCACTGGACCACACAGCCTCCTACAATTACGTTTACAACCACAACAGTGTTTTATTATTATGGGACACTATCACCCTTCATGTAAAAGTGCTTTATTTTGCTCTTATCTGCCCCCTATTTTACTGCATTTAATCCTGTACTTCAGAATACTGTAATCTGCCAAGTGTTTAACCTGTAGTACTTTGTATTTAATCACATCCTGATGTAACTATCACTATTTAATCATATCCTGATGTAACTATCACTATTATCTGCTGTATTATTGAATTGTGGTTTGTCACACTTGTACTTTGCTTGAACAAAAGTTATTGTATTTCTTGCTCTTATTGTATTACTTGTATTGTAACACTTGAAATGTATTTGCTTATGATTGTAAGTCGCCCTGGATAAAGACGTCTGCTAAGAAAGAAATAATAATAATAATTATTAAATAACAAACGCAGACAGAGCGATCCTCTGGATTTTGCAGTTTCCTTTCAGCGTTTCTCCTTTGTTAGTCACATGATTTTGTTAACTTCAGGGCTTTGTTTACATTTTGCCGTTTTTAACTACATCTTAATACTCTGTTATATCGCCGTGAAATTTAAGAATTAAACAGCTGAAACCGTGAAAAATGTTTATATGACCGTGAAATTTACAAAAACGCACCGTGAGTTTGGCAGGGGCCTAGGAGGCCCTGTCTCAGTAGTTTGCCAGCACCGCAAAATATAATCGGTCTCCAGCATGTGACAATAATATTAAACATAAAAACACCGTCACCGGATTTTGTATTGATTTCCCCGGTGTCTTTTAGTTTGTACATTTTAAATTGAATCGGTCTTGTCGATGCCGCCAAGCCGAGTTCATTGATTTAGCAAACAGAGAGTCTGCCACACACACGAGTCAAAAACTACTAACCTTTAATTCATAACATCATAATAATGGCACTTACCTTATTTTTATCGTACACGCCTTACAAACTGGTATGCGATATCGTTTAAAAACCCGCAATGCGCGACTCAGTCTTTACCTCCTGCTGTTTGAGAAACGAAATTATGTTTTTTTTTAAAGGCCAGCGTTCCCGGATGGATTTTGTGGGCATGCGCCCAAGAGTCTGTCATACGTCATTACTGTAGGCGCTGCACCCCTATCACGTGACACTTGGAAAATGAAGGCGTTCCCAACCTGTGCTGCAAATGATAATCCTCTCAACGATCGAGCCCGTGTGTCTCTTTAAATTTTTTAATCGTGTTTTTTAAATTGAAAAATATATTGGTTTTTTTTAAATGCTTGTCTTTGTTTGCTTTGTTTTTATCTATGCATGTTTTTTTTTAATTATTATTCTATCCTGAATCTTAATGACGGTGTTTTTTTATTTATGAATGTGTTGTAGGGTTGTGAGTGCTCGGTGTGCTTTTTCTCAATGGATTAACCACAGCCCTTGCAGTCAGTTGCTTCAGCGTTAAACAAAATACATTTTAAACAACTGCAAGCGGCTGACCGGATTCGAGATTCAGCATCCCCGCGGCAGGGTTTGCTGTAGATCTACATGCATCTGATTATGAAGAATTCATCAGAACTATGACTGTAACAACCAGTGATGCAATACTCTCCCACTGATGTAATAATCCTCAAGCATGTAATAACTCAACTGATGATGTCATAGAAATTTCTGCCCGACAATGTAATACTTTTTCACTAATAATGTAATAGCAGCAGTGTGGCGTAGTGGTTAGGGCTCTGGACTCTTGACCCGAGGGTCGTGGGTTCAATCCCAGGTGGGGGACACTGCTGCTGTACCCTTGAGCAAGGTACTTTACCTAGATTGCTCCAGTAAAAACCCAACTGTATAAATGGGTAATTGTATGTAAAAATAATGTGGTATCTTGTAACAATTATAAGTCGCCCTGGATAAGGGCGTCTGCTAAGAAATAAATAATAATAATAACTCTGAGCTGCCTGATAATGTAATACACTTCTAACTGATAATGTAATAAATGACTTAGTCACTTAATGTACCTTTTGTGAGGAATCCACGACAGCGATATCAACAACAGCAGTCACGTAAAAACCAGAATACACGTTTTTATTAAAGACATTTCAAAGTAACACTTTGCTTTGTTGTTGCTTTAGTTTGCTACATTGTTGCTGATTATAACTAAGCGTAACATTCTGTTTATTTAAATTAGCTTTGATTTATCCATGCATTTTCTTTTGTTTTCATGTTTTGCTTTTGTCTTTATTTGTCGGGTATAGTTTGCACGTTCGATAATCTCTCTGTTTATAATGCAAATACAGATCCTCGTTTAATTGAACTATGGTGTTGGAGTGTTCATGTTTCACAAGGGAAAATAGAACGGTCTGCCAGAATTATGAACTGTTCCGAAGTAGAGGAAACGCTTTGCACCCACTCTGAACTCGCACGCAAAAAACAAACACTACACCTATAGCCAGGCTTCTACACTGGCAGTACTGCTGCATCAAAAGGACTTTCCTTTCAGCTTCTAGTCCTACCTTGGCTTTGTGTGCGTGCGTGCGTGCGTGCGTGTGCGTGTGTGTGTACTGTACTATGTGAATCTGTATTGCAGTTAACTGCAGGGTAAACTTGAAACAGTGTACTTGATTTCTTTCCGCGGTTGAAAGACGTTATCGGCAGATTTGAAACAACGTATCGGTTGGATTGCCTGAGAACGCTAGTTTGAAACATTGTAACGAATTGAAATACAGCACTAAACTTAATAGGTTGTGAAACGAGTTAAAGAACACTATTTACCCTAGTTTCTGAAACAATTATTATTTTAACTCTATAATGCCCCCCAGAAAAGTAATGAGGGGAGCTACTTTATATAAGTAGATTCCGTGCCTGGCACACAATGTTTGTGTCTTGTGCTGCTACACACATACAGTGTACTGCTTAAGAGCAACTTTCAATTAGGACGCTGATTTTAAAAAGAGTTGGCAAACGGGCATTACATGATTAAGGATATTGTAAGGGGGGCTGCTTTTACCTAATCCCAGCGCAGCATTATTATTATTATTATTTGTTTATTTAGCAGACGCCTTTATCCAAGGAGACTTACAGAGACTAGGGTGTGTGAACTATGCATCAGCTTGCAGAGTCACTTACAACTACGTCTCACCCGAAAGACGGAGCACAAGGAGGTGAAGTGACTTGCTCAGGGTCACACAATGAGTCAGTGGCTGAGGTGGGATTTGAACCAGGGACCTCCTGGTTACAAGCCCTTTTCTTTAACCACTGGACCACACAGCCTCCTAAAAATTAAATAGATGACTGATAAATCAAAGCTTTTTATACACGTATTTTAATTATTTCCTAATCGTTCCAATGCTTTACAAAGTTCTCATATACACACGTATTGCACAATATAACACAAAGCAAATGAAATATCTATTTGCTGAAGCGGTTTTTATTTTAACTGAACAATTTCTATAGGGGGAGTGCTGAAAGCCACTGAACAAAACTGAACCCCTGTATATGATGGAACCCATGCTGCCGCACCCCGACTTCCAGCGCCCTTGCACGCGGCAGCAATGCACTAGCAAACGTCACAAGGCAGTGACGTCAGTTCCCTAGCAACAAGCCCCTTTGAACGGATCCTTTCAGCGCAGCGGGTTTGTGCGTTTGAGAAAGGAGAGGGAGACTCGTGAAATTAACTGGAGACTGAAGTTGATGAGAAGCAGTTACCCTCCGTAGTATGAATTAAAACAGTGATATGAAAAGAAAAAGCAGGTTGCGTAGAGGATTTCCACTGGACCCTGACGCCCCGGTAAAACGAGGGAGCGGTGGTACAGTATCTGTCAGCCTGTTTGTTTTTCTCTGGGTCTCTCGATGTATAGCGGATTTGTATTGGACCCTGACACCCGCGATATATCGAGTGGGTGCTGTAACGAATACAGTAAATAATTACATTTAAGAACGAGTTTGACTAAGAACAGTTAACTTTTATACTAAAAAATATTTGCTTATAGGAGTAAAGTCCATTAAGAGCACGTAATGAGTGTGTTAAATGCATGAGAATGATTTCAAAACAGAGTAATTACACGAAAAAAACACACATGAATACGGATACCTGTATGAGTAAAATCAAATACAAGATACATGAAATGATTATAATTAAGAGCAGTAATAGAACACAGCGAGGTATGGAGCAGTTCAGTGCAAGTACAAGCTGATGCAGGTACTGGAACAATTGGGTGACATATAGTCCAGTATAGTGGAGAGTTGTGAGGTTTACAGATGCTGTCTGAACAGGTGTGTCTTGAGGAGGCGCCGGAAGGTGGTCAGGGACTGAGCAGTTCTGATATCCGTGGGCAGGTCGATCCACCACTGAGGGGCAAGGGAGTGGGCTCTGGAAGAGGGGGAGCGGAGTGGGGTACAGATAATCTGCCCGGTGGTGGAGGAGCGGAGGGGGGGGGTGTAGGGAGAAATGATAGTCTGGAGATAGGAGGGAGCAGAAAGGTCAAAGCAGTGATAGGCGAGTTTTGAATTGGATGCGAGCAGCGATAGGGAGTCAGTGCAGAGAACAGAGCAGCGGTGTAGCGTGGGAGAAACAAGGAAGGGAAAAGACAAGGCGAGCAGCAGAGTTTTGGATGAGCTGGAGCGGACGGATAGCAGAGGCAGGGAGGCCAGCCAGGAAAGAGTTGCAGTAGTCAAGGCAGGACAGTACCAGGGCCTGAACTAGGAGCTGAGTGGAGTAGTCGGTGGGGGAGGAGGAGGAGGGTGAAGAAAAGGTCTGATTTGAAGAAGTTGAGTTTAAGATGATGCGTACATCCAGCAGGAGATGGCTGAGAAGCAGAGATACGGAAGGACGTTATTTTCCCTCTTATGTGGCTCACTAGTGTGAGTTTCTGGAATGGGTTCATGCAGAATGATACACTCAATGCAAGAGTTTAATACTAATACTTTATTAAACTTGGAGAACAGCAAGCAATGCAGGAAGGTATTGAAATGCACATTGCACATTGATTTAATACATTAAATCATTAATCAGAACACACCAGGTTTAATTGAACTGTCAAGTCTCATAACTCAGATTACACAATTTGACTTTCTGTACTTAAGATCCGTACACATGCTTGCTACACTGCAGTTTACAAGAGCAGCACAAATACAAGCATGGACAATGCACATTGCAAATCTACACGTCACGCAGTATTCAGCCATTCATCTCATAATACAGTCATGGGACACTATCATTTCTCATTAGTTTTAGAATCGTGATGAATTACAAGACAAACCCTCCAGGCGGTTGTCCAGTAAGGACAGTGCAGTCTTGTCTCTGGGATGCTACATACCGGGGTCGGGATACTCGTTCCCATCAATGTATTTATTTTCAAGTCTATGCAGTTTAAATGCTAAACCCTGAAACTCATTCCCCACACTGAGTTATCAATTTCTCCTGACTCGTCCATCAGATGAGGTGCAGAATAGTTTCCTTTCTGCATATTCCCGCTCCCAGGCACTGACTGCATTGACAGCCTGAGTTAAACTGACAGCAGAGAAGCCTCTTGTTACGTGTCCGCGTCTCTGCCCACTTTCTGACATAATCAGAGTGCAAGAGAGCTGAAGAGCATTTTTACCATTTAAAATGCATGCTCTTAAGAGTGATACACAAAACAGCAATTACACAGGGATTCATAATGCTAGGATAACGCTTTTTCCTCATGAATGAAAAGTCCCATTGAACACAGTCTAAGGTTTCTCTCATCTGTGAATTTGCTGATGTCTTTTCAGGTTTCCGGACTGACTGAATCTCTTCCCACAGTCAGAGCAGCAATACGGTTTCTCTCCTGTGTGAATTCGCTGGTGTTTTTGAAGGACTCGTTTAACACGGAAACTCTTCTCACAGTAACAGCAGTGAAATGTTTTCTCTCCCGTGTGAATTTGCTGGTGTTTTCTCAGGTATGCCAAGTGATTGAAACTCTTCCCACAGTCAGAGCAGCAAACGGGTTTCTCTCCTGTGTGAATTTGCTGGTGTTTTTTCAGGTTGCTTGAATGACGGAAACTCTTCCCACAGTCAGAGCAGCAATACGGTTTCTCTCCTGTGTGAATTAGCTGGTGTGAAACAAGGTTGCCTAACTGACTGAAACTCTTTCCACAGTCAGAGCAGAGATACGGTTTCTCTCCTGTGTGAATTCGCTGGTGTGTTTTCAGGTCTCTTGACTGACTGAAACTCTTCCCACAGTCAGAGCAGCAATATGGTCTCTCTCCTGTGTCAGTTCGCTGGTCCACTTTAAAATGCCCTAACTGGGTGAAACCTTTCCCACAGTCAGGATATTCTCCAGCGCCCGCCATCGCTTTAGCTGCTGGACTGAAAACTGGAAAATATGAACAGGAAAGAAAGTAAGAGGGACTGCTTGTAGGCTTGGGGCATGTGGCTGGGTGGAGGAGTGGATTAAAGCATGTGAATTTCAGTTGTGGGCTTGCATTGGGTTACAACAGCTTAAAAATGCAAAGTTAAACTTAAAGCCTTCACTTTGTGTAAAAACAGAGTCAGTAAAGACTGATGCTGGTGAAACCGAGGCCTGGGATCAAAATCTGACTTCAGAGTTCTCCTGTGATGTTTCAGGTCTATTTCCTCTAACACACACTACAATTATATATTTTTCAATAACATTACATTACACATTTACAATAATATCCATATATTTTTCCACTGAACATTTATAATGATATATACAGTACTTTAGTGTTTCTCCCCCTTGGTATAATCCCCCCGCCCCCCCCCCTCCCAGAGCAATGACTACATTATATCTGTATCTGAAGTTCACTAGTAGAGAGTCCTATCTTGAACTGGTTAGGGTGGTACAGGAAAAACAAATAGCTAGTAATGTAACCTACATGCTCCCTCCCTCCCTCTCAACCACACTGTGGATATCACGCAATCTAGAATGACAATGTCACAGCTACTGGGAGTCACTCACCTGCTAGACTGCATTCTGAATGGGAGCGCCCGTCTTCCTTTCCACCTCCTTGCATGCTGTTGGGAGAGCCTTCCTCTCCAGCGCCTTGCTCTCTCACACAGATTCTCTCCAGCACCACGCTACACTCCCGCAGGCGTACAGGCTCCAGCTCAGGGATGTTTGGTTTGAAGTCCTCCGATTCTTCCTTCCCTGGTTCCGTGTGGTCAAACTCTACTTCAGGGAACTCCTCTTTAATCTCGACAGATTCCATCTCCACACTGTCCATGGCAGCACACGGGATTCTGTTTAGTAGCTGCTGGAAAAGAAAAGCATTTATTTATTTAAATACAGTGTTATGAATGGCATTCAAGGGACAAACGCAATCTGGCCTCAATAACAGGTGTGGCTCTACTATTGAAGGGACAGAATTTCTTATAATAAGTTTATAATACCAGGAGGAGTTTATCTGGTGAGAAGGTTTACACAGTTCATCCACTTCCTATATTATTCATTGTGGATTTCTTTTGTGCAACCTTTTGTAATATTTGTTTCACATTTGCAAGTTTCGTTTACACATACAGTGCATACATACAGCAGTCTCTGCATACAGGAACACCTCCTAAGAGAACACTTCGCCTAACACCTTGTGGTGAAACAGATTTTCTCCATTGGAAATGCTCTGGCTGAAGGAACAGGATCTTCACTTAAAAGAACACCTTGTTGTCACCGATAGCGATTAGTTCACAGCGGATACACTGCTGTTTTGTAACCTGCTACTCATCATCATCAAACTTAAATTCAAATGGCGTATTCAGTCTTTTCAAAAGCGACTTCGTTAGAGTGTTGTGCGGCACACTGATTGGTTTATTAAATCTTTCCAGTTCCGCCGTCATATCATTGTATTGTTTTGTATTCTGATTTCCTCGCATACACCTCATCACTACAAACTGGCATGCAAACAAACAGCAATGCACCGTTGATTCTCTTTTTTTTTCATAAAATTTAGGTGTTGCCAGTTATTGTTTCTATTTTCTCCCCAATTTGGAATGGCCAATTATTTTTAGGCTCAGCTCACCGCTACCACTCCTGCGCTGACTCGGGAGGGCGACGACAAACACACGCTGTCCTCCGAAGCGTGTGCCATCAGCCGATCGCTTCTTTACACGCTGCAGACTCACCGCACAGCCACCTCAGAGCTACAGTGTCGGGGGACAACGCAGCTCTGGGCAGCTTACAGGAAAGTCCGCAGGGACCCGGCCAGACTACAGGGGTCGCTGGTGCACGATGAGCCGAGGACACCCCGACCTAACCCTCCCTCCCCGGGCGACGCTCAGCCAATTGAGCACCGCCCCCTGGAAGCTCCCATCCTCGGTCAGCAAAGGAATAGCCTGGACTCGAACTCGCGACGTCCAGACTATAGAGCGCATCCTGCACTCCACACGGAGCGCCTTTACTGGATGCGCCACTCGGGAGCCCCCCATTGATTCTCTTGCTGGAGAAAGTTGTTGATCTAGCTCTTGAAAAAAACCTGAATAAGTCACCAAGCAATTTGGTGTTTCCCGTCCTGGTGAGGTGCTTCACCATTCTGTTAAATAATACGCATGACTTCTATAATGATGCTGCATGTTTTAACGTGAGTTGGGGTGCTGTGTTAATTTAGTTTGACAGTTTATTAATGTTAGTTTGTCTGTTACTTTATTATTATAGTTTATTAACATACACCTGCCTATTGCTTTTCTTTTACTTATTTCATTTCATATGCTGATGCAGGAGAAGTCATGACAAGTAATAAATATGTATGTATTTATGTATTGATTCATATTGTGTCTGGTGGCTGTCTCCGTCTCAGAGAACACTTCAGCTATAACAACACTGTTTGCTTACAGGGGTGTTCTCTTAGCCGGGGTCTAGTGTAATTAATAACTTTGATGAATATATATATATATATATATATATATATATATAATCAACGTGTAGTCGAGTCCGAATCACGAGTCTGTGAAACAAACTCCAATCAATTTGCATTCATCTAGTGGTAGTACCGGGGGAAGAGTTTACCCGCAGACGTTGTCCGATATCCCTCAGGAAACATCTACAAATAATAAAAAAATACTGCTATAAAATAGCTAGATTATTCTATTTGCTTGCCCTTTTCAACTTGTCTGTCACTTTGAATACTGTTTGAATGTAACTGAAGTTTATAGATAAGCTTCAAGTTTGTGGACGTTGTTTTTCACTTTGATAGAAGCCGTGATCTGGACCACAGAGCCGGTGTAGCGTTAGAAAGTGGTACATCATCAGAATGTGGTATGTATACCAAAAACTTAACAGCATAACGTACCAGATTTAAATGGGTGCTTCCCTGCTTTCTTAGTAAATGTAGTGTATATATTATATATATATATATATATATATATATATATATATATATATATATATATATATATATATATATTAATTAGACAGAGAGAGACCCCAATGGAAATGTATAATTTCTAGACATTTCTCAAACAGCATTTTAGGAAAAATCTTTTGTTGCCATTATTATTATTATTATTATTATTATTATTATTATTATTATTATTATTATTATGTAAAATGAGGAAAATAAAGTTACAAGAAATAGATGTCTACAATTATTTATTTCAGCATTCAGCAAAGTATTTATACCCTTTGATGCTACGACAGCATTGTCTACAAGGTGCTAGAGATTTCAATATGATAATGCAGAACCTAATCCTAGAAAAGTCTATAAATACTGGATCGTAAGGGAACAATCTTAAGAGAGTATAAAACGGTTAGGCATAGGATGATTGCTGTCATTACCAGTCAGTCAATATGGGAACAAGTAAAGCGCTATCTGAAGACCTTAGGCAGAAAATTACTTATTTTCATAATGCGGGAGAAGGACTTGCAAGCATTTGAGTCTCCCAATTTCAATGCTGTCCAGACGTTCTGTGTCGTTGTGTCAGAGGTTCAGCTTTATTTGGATGATCGCCTTTACCTTGTTTTAATTTCCCGTTCCTCTCCAGTTTCTCTGAGATACGAATGTACCAGCTTGACTTCTTTTTACTTTTTAGCGTATTCTCATTTTGTTGATCATTAATGAACATTTCTGTACTGTGGGTGTTGTCGAGTGATTGAAAACGAGACAGTGTTTGAATTGAAGTGATATATATATATATATATATATATATATATATATATATATATATATATATATATATATATATATATATATATATATTATAAATAATTACAGTTAATTTACGCGTCTGTCGTTTATCAGTGTACACCCTATAGTATATCGGTAGTTTGCCAGCACCTCAAAAAATAACTCGGCCTCCAGTAGCTAATCAATAATATTAAACATAAAAACATCGTTACCTGATTGTGTATTGATTTCCCGGCGCCTTTTAGTTTAATTGTTATATTTCACATGGACTCGGTCTTGTTGATGGCGTCATGCCTGTTCATTCAGCAAACAGTCTGCAACACCCGTGCGTGTCAAACAACTACACTTTAACTAATAACATAACGTAACTCAACTTTAATATATATATATATTATTGTTTTTATCGTCCACGCCTTACAAACTGGGTATGCAATATCGTTTAAACAAAACACTCTCTACACGGCTCAGTCTTCAGCAGGGCGGAGTTCCCGGATGGATTTTGTGCGCGTGCTCCTGAGCAGAGTCTCAGGGGCTCCACACAGACAGAGCGTCCATTCCCGGGGGAGCGGGTCTACACAACAACTCTGAACATGCACACAAGCACACTGCTCAAAACCAACACTGCAAGAAAGAGCTCACATGCTTCATTGTATTTAACAGCTGTCATACATACAGCACTGTATTATTATTATTACAGAATATCACATTACAGATAAGAGCAGTTACAAACTACTGTAGAATCAGTAGCAAATAAGATCAAATTCAGTTAAGAGCAAAATAACGAATGCGGTAAATAATTACATTTAAGAGCGAATTCAACTAAGAGCAGTTAACATAGTTAATTGCTCTTACGAGTAAAGTCCATTAAGAGCACATATTAAGTATGATAAGAGGATGAGAACGGTTTCAAATTAAAGCAATTACAAAAAAAACGTGAATACGGATACCTATGAGAGTAAAATCAAATACAAGATACAGGAAATGATTATAATTAAGAGCAGCAGTAGAACACAGCGAGGTACGGAGCAGTTCAGTGCAAGTACAAGCTGATGCAAGTACTGGTACAATTGAGTGCCATCTAGTCCAGTGTAGTGGAGAGTTGTGAGGTTTACAGATGCTCTCTGAACAGGTAAGTCTTGAGGAGGCGCCGGAAGGTGGTCAGGGACTGAGCAGTCCTGATATCCGTGGGTAGGTCATTCCACCACTGAGGGGCAAGGGAGAAGGAGAGGGCTCTGGAAGCAGAGTGGGGTACAGCTAATCTACCCAGTGGTGGAGGAGCAGGGGGGGGGGGGTGTAGGGAGAAAAGATAGTCTGGAGATAGGAGGGAGCAGAAAGGTCAAGACAGCGATAGGCGAGTACAAAAGTTTTGAATCGGATGCGAGCAGCGATAGGGAGCCAGTGCAGAGCAGAGCAGCGGTGTAGCGTGGGAGAAACGAGGAAGGGAAAAGACAAGACGAGCAGCAGAGTTTTGTATGAGCTGGAGCGGACGGATAGCAGAGGCAGGGAGGCCGGCCAGGAGGGAGTTGCAGTAGTCAAGGCGGGACAGTACCAGGGCATGGAGCTGTGTGGAGTAATCAGTGGTGGTGGAGGAGGAGGAGGAGTGTGAAGAAAAGGTCTGATTTGGAGAAATTGAGTTTAAGATGATGCGTACATCCAAGAGGAGACTACTCTTAACCGCTAACCAAGATCATGCAACAGTCTCTTGACGCAGGGGTTGTACCGACAGACTGGAAAATTGCAAATGTAATACCGATCCACAAAAAGGGAGACAAAACTGAACCAGGTAACTACAGACCAATAAGCCTGACTTCTATTATATGTAAACTTATGGAAACTATAATAAGATCCAAAATGGAAAATTACCTATATGGTAACAATATCCTGGGAGACAGTCAGCATGGTTTTAGTAAAGGGAGATTGTGTCTAATTAACCTACTTGACTTTTTTGAGGATAAAACATTGAAAATGGATAATTGCAAAGCATACAAGATGGTCTATTTAGATTTCCAGAAAGCTTTTGTCAAAGTCCCGCATAAAAGATTAATTCTCAAACTGAACTCAGTAGGGAATCAAGGAAATGCATGCACATGGATTGGGGAGTGGTTAACATGTAGAAAACAGAAAGTACTGATTAGAGGAGAAAATGGAGCGAGGTAACCAGTGGAGTACCACAGGGATCAGTATTAGGTCCTCTGCTATTCCTAATCTACATTAATGATTTAGATTCCGGTATAGTAAGCAAACTTGTTAAATTTGCAGACGATACAAAAATAGGAGGAGTGGCAGACACTGTTGCAGCAGCAAAGGTCATTCAAAATGATCTAGACAGCATTCAGAACTGGGCAGACACATGGCAAATGACATTTAATAGAGAAAAGTGTAAAGTATTGCATGCAGGCAATAAAAATGTGCATTATAAATATCACATGGGAGATACTGAAATTGAAGAAAGAATCAATGAAAAAGACCTAGGAGTTTATGTTGACTCAGAAATGTCTTCATCTAGACAATGTGGGGAAGCTATAAAAAAAAGGCTAACAAGATGCTCGGATATATTGTGAGAAGTGTTTATTTTAAATCAAGGGAAGTAATGTTAAAACTTTACAATGCATTAGTAAGACCTCACCTAGAATATTGTGTTCAGTTCTGGTCACCTTGTTACAAAAAGGATATTGCTGCTCTAGAAAGAGTGTTACAGAAGAGCAACCAGAATTATCCCGGGTTTAAGAGGCATGTCGTATGCAGACAGGCTAAAACAACTGAATCTATTCAGTCTTGACGATCTGATTAAAGCATTCAGAATTGAAAAAGGTATTGACAATATCAACCCTGGGAACTTTTTTTTCGACCTGAAAAAAGAAACAAGGACCAGGGGTCACAAATGGAGATTAGATAAAGGGCATTCAGAACAGAAAATAGGAGACACTTTTTTACACAGAGAATTGTGAGGGTCTGGAACCAACTCCCCAGTAATGTTGTTGAAGCTGACACCCTGGGATCCTTCAAGAAGCTGCTTGATGAGATTCTGGGATCAATAAGCTACTAACAACCAAAACGAGCAAGATGGGCTGAATGGCCTCCTCTCGTTTGTAAACTTTCTTATGTTCTTAACATGTACATAATCACACTGTTCAAAACTAACACAACAAGAAAGAGTTCACATCCTTTTTTTATTTAACGCTTGTAATACACACAGTACTGTATCGATGCCTCTGTAATTTCCATTGACAAATCATTACAAAATAACATCTTAGAGTTTTATTACACTTGATAGTCGGTTCTCTTTTCTCTTTTGCAGTTGAAGTTTTTGTTTTGCACTTTGGAAACATGAAAGAAAAAAACACAGATGAATATAATTGAAGTAGACTGTAAACCCGACATTTTTTTAAATGCACATTCAGTTGGAAGATTATTTTTCTTTTAAAAAATAATAATAATAATGATAATAATTCTCAGAGAGACCTTACATTGCATTACAGTATATTTGGGCTTCTGGTTTTCTTTTCATTCCTCCTTTACAAATTAATTTCACAACTAACACATTTCTCAGTTTTAATTCAGAAACCAATTGTTTCTACTAACTGGGCTTGTGTTTTTCATGCATTTGATCGGCTTTTACTGTGTCTGAAAAACACAAGCCAAGTTAGTAGAAACAATTGGTTTCTGAATTAAAACTGAGAAACGTGTTAATTGTGAAATTGGGGCAACCTTGGCCCCCACCTCTTTGATAGTTGTGCCTGTTTGCTTGGTGCTGGCCAAGGTTGCCCCAATTGTTTCTTCCAAGTTAACTTGTGTTTTTGATACAAGTTAGAAGAAACAACTGGGGCAACCTTGGACCTCGTCGGTTTTACAGTTGTGCCTGTTTGTTTTCTGCTGAGCAAGGTTGCCACAATGGTTTCTTGAAGCTTGTCTTGTGTTCTTGATATCTCTACTTTAAATGGCTGGGTACTTTTGAGAACTTGGCATTTCACATTTCCAAAGTGTTTTTGTTTGAGATTCATAATGCAAGGTTAACATTTTTTTTCCTCATGACAGAACAGTCTTTAACCCTTTGCGGTCCTATGTCAGACCTGGTCCGACATCGCAATTTCCCCTTAAACGTAAAATACAGGTCTCTAGTCGTTTTCTCTCCGGAAAAAGCCGAGAAAACCATTCAATGGCCGAGAGAGACCGATAGGACAAAAGGGTGTATCTCATGAATACAGATCGCCCCGACACCACATAGATAACACGGACATACACAAACAAGATAGCTGCTTCTGCATCCAGCGCTCAAAGAATATCACAGCCATTTGCAGAGCTTTTTTTAGATGTTATAGTAATAAAATAAATTATGATAAAACGAGTGATCAGGAGATGATTTATCGGTATGTACTATTATTAAGACGTATGTGAAAAATATAGTCAACAAGGGGTGGGGCGGGGCTGGAGATGCAGTACTGAGTGTCCTGTTGATATGCAGTGCCTTTTAAACCTGTTTTACTGTGAAAAAAATACTTTTAAACAGCAGTTTAAAATAAACTGCGCGTGTGAAAATAAATTGGACCCAACGCGCCTGAGACGCGCTGAATAAATGGACCGCTAAAGGTTAAGGTTTCTCTCCTCTGTGGATTTGTTGGTGTTTCTGAAGGCCTTGTTTAAAACGGAAACTCTTCCCACAGTCAGAGCAGCGATACGGATCCTCTCCAGAGTGAATTCGCTGGTGTGAAACAAGGTTGTCTAACCGACTAAAACTCTTCCCACAGTCAGAGCAGCGATACGGTTTCTCTCCTGTGTGAGTACGCTGGTGTTTTTGAAGGCCTTGTTTAAGACGGAAACTCTTCCCACAGTCAAAGCAGTGGTACTGTTTCTCTCCTGTGTGAATTCGCTGGTGTGTTTTCAGGTTTCCTGAATAACTGAAACTCTTCCCACAGTCAGAGCAGTGATAAGGTTTCTCTCCTGTGTGAATTCGCTGGTGTGTTTTAAGGCTGGCTGACTGACTGAAACTCTTCCCACAGTTAGAGCAGCGATACGGTTGATCTCCTGTGTGAATTCGCTGGTGTGTTGTCAGTTGTCCTGAAACACTGAAACTCTTTCCACAGTCAGAGCAGCGATACGGTTTCTCTCCTGTGTGAATTCGCTGGTGGAAAACAAGGCTGTTTGAATGACTGAAACTCTTTCCACAGTCAGAGCAACAATATGTTTTCCCTCCTATGTGAATTTCCTGGTGTGCTTTCAGGGTTCCTGCCCGAGTGAAACTCTTCCCACAATCAGAACAGCGATACAGTTTCTCTCCTCTGTGAATTCGCTGGTGTGAAACAAGGTTGTTTGACTGACTGAAACTCTTCCCACAGTCAGAGCAGGAATACGGTTTCTCTCCTGTGTGAATTCGCTGGTGTGAAACAAGGTTGTTTGACTGACTGAAACTCTTCCCACAGTCAGAGCAGCTATACGGTTTCTCTCCTGTGTGAATTCGCTGGTGTGCTTTCATGTCTCCTGACCTACTGAAACTCTTCCCACAGTCAGAGCAGTGGTACGGTTTCTCTCCTGTGTCAGCTCTCTGGGGTATTTTTAAATGCTCTAACTGGGTGAAACCTTTCCCACAGTCAGGATATTCTCCAGCGCCCGCCCTCGCTTTAGCTGCTGGACTGGAACCTGGAAAATATGAACAGAAAAGAAAGTAAGAGGGACTGCTTGTTGGCTTAGGTAGGGATGGAAATAAGCCCTCCTTTGCACAGCAGTTTGATCCCTTCCTGGTTTTACTAGCAGTTTAATAAGACACACCTGTGCTTGTTACCTTCTACATTGGGGCTAATCAGGCTCATTTTAAAACCTGGAATAGGTGAATCTGCTATGCAATAGGAGTCTTATTTCCATCCCTGGCTTAGGGCAGGTGGTGGAGTGTATTAAAACATGTGAATTTCAGCTGTGGGGGCTTGCAATAGGTTACAACAGCTTTAAAAAAACAAATAAACAAAGTCTTTACTTTGTGTGTAAAAGCAGTCAGTAAAGACTGATGCTGGTGAAACCAAGCCTTGGGATCAAAATCTGCCTTCCAAGACCTCCTGTAATGTTTCAGGTCTATTTCCTCTAACACATGCTACAGTTATATCTTTAAATAGCATTACTTTACACATTTACAAAAATATCCATATACTGTTACACTGAACATTTATAATGATATATACAGTACTTTAGTGTTTCTAATCCTTGGTATAATTCCCCCCACTCCCCGAGCAATGACTACATTATATCTGTATCTGAAGTTCACCGGTATTGAGTTCTATCTTGAACTGGTTGGAGTGGTACAACAAAAAACAAACAGCTAGTAATGTAACCTACATGCTCCCTCCCTCCCTCTCAACCACACTGTGGATATCACGCAATCTAGAATGACAATGTCACAGCTACTGGGAGTCACTCACCTGCTAGACTGCATTCTGAATGGGAGCGCCCGTCTTCCTTTCCACCTCCTTGCATGCTGTTGGGAGAGCCTTCCTCTCCAGCACCTTGCTCTCTCACGCAGATTCTCTCCAGCACCACGCTACACTCCCGCAGGCGTACAGGCTCCAGCTCAGGGATGTTTGGTTTGAAATCCTCAGATTCTTCCTTCACTGGTTCCGTGTGGTCAAACTCTACTTCAAGGGGCTCCCATTTAATACGGACAGTTTCCAGCACCTCTTCTTGTTTCACAGGAAGGGGTTCTTCTGTCTGGGGGACCTCCTGTTCATTGTGCTCAGCTTTAATCTCAGAGACCTCTGGTTGGCTGCTGTCACATTGCATCTCACAGAGCTCCTGTTTAATGGGGAGGGAAGCCAGCCCAGAGAACTCCAATCTAATGGGGACCAGTTCAAGTTCAGGGAACTCCTCTTTAATCTGGACAGATTCCATCTTCACACTGTCCATGGCAGCACACGGGATTCTGTTTAACAGCTGAAAAACAAATGCATGTATTTATTTAAATACAGGGTTATGAAGGCCATTCAAGGGGCCGACAAAATCTGACCTTAATAGCAGGGGTGGCTTTACTATTGAAGAAATACAGAATTTCTGATAAGTTCATAATACCAGAGGATTTTATCTGTTGAAATGTTTACATAATGTATCCATTCCATATATTATTTATTGCAGATTTCTTTCGAGTAACATGTTCTAACATTTGTTTCAGATCTGCAACATACATACAGTAGTCTCTGCATACAGGAACACCTCCTAAGAGAACACTTCGCCTAACACCTTGTGGTGAAACAGATTTTCTCCATTGGAAATGCTCTGGCTGAAGGAACAGGAACTTCACTTAAAAGAACACCTTGTTGGCACCGATAACAATTTTTACTGTGTAACCTGATAACTCATCATCATCAAACTTAAATTAAAATGGTCAATTCAGTCTTTTAAAATATGATTTGTCATCGCGAGTGTGTCTTGAGGCACACTGACTGGTTTATTCAATCTGTACAGAACCACCGTCCTTTCAGTGTAGCTCATCGCTACAAAATACCATGTGATCAAATGGCGAAATGCGCCTCAGTTTGGAAACTGTTCGAGCTCTTGAAAAAAACCTGAAATCAGACACAAGTCGCAGAGCAATCTGGTGTTTCCCGTTCTGGTGAGTTGCTTCACCATGCTGTTAAATAATGTGCATGTCTTGTATGTTGCTGCTGTATTTTGTAACGTGTGTATGGTAGGGTGCTGGGTTTATTTAGTTTGACAGTTCAGTAACGTTAGTTTGTCTGTTACTTTATTATTATAGTTTATTAATTGCTTTTCTTTTACTTATTCAGTTAACTTCATAAGTTGATGCACGTGCTTTATAACAAGTAATACATATGTATTTATTTACTGATTGATTCCTATTGTCTGGTGGCTGACTCCGTCTTAGAGAACACTTCCGCTATAAGAACACTTTGCTTGCTTCCCGAGTGGTGTTCTCTTAGCGAGGGGAAGAATGGCTGGGTGTGTTTTCAAAACGGATTGGGACGGCATTTCATATGCTCCATGTCCGTGTGATGGAGATTCTTTTTTGTCCAAGTTTCATGAAAATCCGTGCGGTACTTTTAGTTTGGACAAATTAGTCAGTTTTTTTGCACTCAAAAACGGCTGCGTATTTAAACACCACATCCGACAGGCAGATAGTACTCATTGACTAGGAGTGCCCTTTTTGGAACCGAAAAAATTGAATATTTCGCAAGTTATTTAAATTTCCGCTAACTCAAATGTTACGCCTGCGCAGTCAGGCTCCACCACAGAGAGTAAGTTAGTGGGGATTCGTCACTTTAATCATTCTCTGTGGGTCAGTTAATCTGAATTGCTCAGGTCACTTATGTCTTGTGGATCCTGACACTATCCATTTCATTATTTTCAGGACTTGATGTAGCAACGAATGAAAGTGTACCTCTTTTAAACATTTACAGCCAAGATATTACTCAGCATCTACTGAATTTAGTTTATATACACTTTAAAACATAAGCATGCAAGTGTAATACTAATATGTACGATAACATAATGTGCATGACAATTAATATTACCAAATGTTTGAGGGTCTGTTTCCTAACACAAAAATCACAAAATAAATTGCTCACAAACAGTTACGCATTTGCAGCATCTGGCTGATCATTTACTATTCGTGAAAATCCGCGCGATAGTTTTTAAGTTACACAATAGCGAGAAATGCGGTTTTGATATAGCCTATTGATGGTTCAAAAAAAAAAAATACGTGGATTTATGAAGACTGACACTGTGTGGCCAACACTAATTATTCTTGGATTATTTTTCAGCAAAAGACTGGTTCACGGTAACAAGTCTTATATTACTGTATTTAAATGCCATAGTCTTGTATACTCGTTGAATAGTGAAATTATGGGTGATGTCAAAATGGAGAGGTTATATACTGTACAACTATACCTTAAATTATAAAAGTTCCCAGCAGTGTCCCCCACCTGGGATTGAACCCACAACCCTCCAGTCAAGAGTCCAGAGCCCTAACCACTACTCCACACTGCTGCCCTGTCCAGAGCCCTCAGCACTACTCCACACTGCTGCCCTGTCCAGAGCCCTCACCACTACTCCACACTGCTACCCTGCCCAGAGCCCTCACCACTACTCCACACTGCTGCCCTGTCCAGAGCCCTCACCACTACTCCACACTGCTGCCCTGTCCAGAGCCCTCACCACTACTCCACACTGCTGCCCTGTCCAGAGCCCTCACCACTACTCCACACTGCTGCCCTGTCCAGAGCCCTCACCACTACTCCACACTGCTGCCCTGCCCAGAGCCCTCACCACTACTCCACACTGCTGCCCTGCCCAGAGCCCTCACCACTACTCCACACTGCTGCCCTGCCCAGAGCCCTCACCACTACTCCACACTGCTGCCCTGTCCAGAGCCCTCACCACTACTCCACACTGCTGCCCTGTCCAGAGCCCTCACCACTACTCCACACTGCTGCCCTGCCCAGAGCCCTCACCACTACTCCACACTGCTGCCCTGCCCAGAGCCCTCACCACTACTCCACACTGCTGCCCTGCCCAGAGCCCTCACCACTACTCCACACTGCTGCCCTGCCCAGAGCCCTCACCACTACTCCACACTGCTGCCCTGCCCAGAGCCCTCACCACTACTCCACACTGCTGCCCTGTCCAGAGCCCTCGCCACTACTCCACACTGCTGCCCTGTCCAGAGCCCTCGCCACTACTCCACACTGCTGCCCTGTCCAGAGCCCTCGCCACTACTCCACACTGCTGCCCTGTCCAGAGCCCTCGCCACTACTCCACACTGCTGCCCAGTCCAGAGCCCTCGCCACTACTCCACACTGCTGCCCTGTCCAGAGCCCTCGCCACTACTCCACACTGCTGCCCTGTCCAGAGCCCTCGCCACTACTCCACACTGCTGCCCTGTCCAGAGCCCTCGCCACTACTCCACACTGCTGCCCTGTCCAGAGCCCTCGCCACTACTCCACACTGCTGCCCTGTCCAGAGCCCTCGCCACTACTCCACACTGCTGCCCTGTCCAGAGCCCTCGCCACTACTCCACACTGCTACCCTGTCCAGAGCCCTCGCCACTACTCCACACTGCTACCCTGTCCAGAGCCCTCGCCACTACTCCACACTGCTACCCTGTCCAGAGCCCTGACCACTACTCCACACTGCTACCCTGTCCAGAGCCCTGACCACTACTCCACACTGCTACCCTGTCCAGAGCCCTGACCACTACTCCACACTGCTACCCTGTCCAGAGCCCTCACCACTACTCCACACTGCTACCCTGTCCAGAGCCCTCACCACTACTCCACACTGCTACCCTGTCCAGAGCCCTCACCACTACTCCACACTGCTACCCTGTCCAGAGCCCTCACCACTACTCCACACTGCTACCCTGTCCAGAGCCCTCTCCACTACTCCACACTGCTACCCTGTCCAGAGCCCTCTCCACTACTCCACACTGCTGCCCTGTCCAGAGCCCTCACCACTACTCCACACTGCTGCCCTGTCCAGAGCCCTCACCACTACTCCACACTGCTGCCCTGTCCAGAGCCCTCGCCACTACTCCACACTGCTGCCCTGTCCAGAGCCCTCGCCACTACTCCACACTGCTACCCTGTCCAGAGCCCTCGCCACTACTCCACACTGCTGCCCTGTCCAGAGCCCTCGCCACTACTCCACACTGCTGCCCTGTCCAGAGCCCTCACCACTACTCCACACTGCTGCCCTGTCCAGAGCCCTCACCACTACTCCACACTGCTGCCCTGTCCAGAGCCCTCACCACTACTCCACACTGCTGCCCTGTCCAGAGCCCTCACCACTACTCCACACTGCTACCCTGTCCAGAGCCCTCACCACTACTCCACACTGCTGCCCTGTCCAGAGCCCTCTCCACTACTCCACACTGCTGCCCTGTCCAGAGCCCTCTCCACTACTCCACACTGCTGCCCTGTCCAGAGCCCTCACCACTACTCCACACTGCTACCCTGTCCAGAGCCCTCACCACTACTCCACACTGCTGCCCTGTCCAGAGCCCTCTCCACTACTACACACTGCATATGGCCATAATTGCTTTACTTTTTTTCCAATTTGTTAAATAAATAAATAAATCCATCCATGTCCCTACATTGTTTCATTGTGCAATGCCATATTTCAGCTGGCCATGCTAAAAAAAATTTTTTTAACAAAAAATAAGTTTTTTTTGTTGTTCCTAAAAATCACCTCTCCTTTTTCTGTGTTTTTTGTGAATCTGAATTGAACAGGGCGAGTCTCAGGGTACTTAGTGTTTTTTTTTTAATGGAACCCTAGTGTGTGCATTCATTTCATGTACCTGATTTTCACGTATATGACATGATGTACCTCTAACCTTTATAGAGTTATACCCACAAATCTAACAACAGTAAGAAAACATGCGAAAATAACTCGGACCCTATTATTAACCTCCTTGTGCTCCGTATTTCGGGTGAGACGCTGTTTATGCATAGTTCACACATACCCTACAGTCTTTGTAAGTCTCTGTAAGTATATGTATATATATGTATATATATATATATATATATATATATATATATATATATATATATATATATATATATATATATATATATATGAGTCAGTTTTCGCGTCCCTCGTTGATCAGTGTTGCACACACACTATGGTATAGCGGTAGTTCGCCTGCCCCTCAATGTAAATACCCAGCTAACACACTAAGCCTCAAACACGTTGTCATTAATATTAAACATAAAAACGTCGGTACCTTATTTTTTATTGATTAAATTGTTATATTTTAAATGGACTCGGTCTTGTTGATGACGTCACGCCTGTTCATTTAACAAACAAAGCGTCACAAACAAATAACCTTCAATTAAAATGAATAATACTGTAACTTACCTTTTAGTCTCGTCCACGCCTTACAAACGGGTATGTAATATCGTTTAACTAAACACACAAATATAAAATCCTCCGCAGGGCTCCGTGTTTACCTCCTGCTGTGTGTTTGAAACGCCAGCAGCGCCGCGTTCCCGGATGCAGTTTGTGCGCATGCTCCGAGGCGGAGGCTCTTCCGGTTAATGACACGCGCTGTAATTTCGTAACTTTTGTTACGCTGACAAAACACGTCATCTCTCAGCCGTCCAATCAGCAATTTAGTTTTTTAAAGGGTGGGTTATTGCCATGACTACGGGGCTTGTCATGATACCATTGGTTTAGGGGTCTAGGGTGGGCGGGACATATAATATTTTGATGAGAAGGACGCGTCTCTGCCGGCGCCATTGTGTCCGAGTGCGCAGCAGAGTCGCGTTTCTGTATCTCCGGTTTAACAATCCCAAGAGAGCTCTCATCTACATATTATCATCTACACGGGGACTACTTGGGATAATTACTCATGTTGTTATTGTGGTTTTCAACTTCATATTCGTTATTGTGTGACTGCTGTAGAGAAGAGCAACTACTGTACCAACATCACGTTAAAAAAACAAACATCTTTCTTATAGTTAGTTTCATATACGTTTTTATTTTAGACTTGTATTTCCATATTTTGAACTTGCTTCTCCTCAGGAGAGAAGGCAGAACTAACAGGTCTATCGCATGTGATGCACAGTTAGGTGTTTGTGTACGTCTGTGTTTTACTTGTTCTAGTCGATTCATTATTTATCTGTCAGAGTCGTTATTATTATTTAGCTATGCATCTATTATTTTCTTAACTTATTTTTTTATTCGATGCGTAAAAGAATGAGGAATACATCTCGTTGTTTTTTTATTGGTGTTGTTTTATTTTTACGTTGTGTATGTAGCCTATGTAAAGAACAAAGACATTTACCTGTAGTAGTTATTATTTAGCCATGTGTTTTATTACTAGTTTACTGTGTGTGTAAAGAACAGAGAGACATTATTTAGCTGTAGTCACTATTATTATTTAGCCATGTGTTTTATTATTAGTTTACATTTTTATGTGTGTGAAAAAGGATGGAGGATAATATTATTATTATTATTATTATTATTATTATTATTATTATTATTATTATTATTTGGTATTTATTTTAATGTTTTATGTGGGTGTGTGTAAGCCAGAAGATGGATGGAGACAATCAGCTTTAGCATCTGGATCAGTCACTGAAGAGGAGGAGGGCCCTGACTGAGGAAGAGATCGCGGGCATGGAGGAGGACCTCCTTGATGAAGAGCTGCTGCAGGAGGATGAGGAGGAGGAGGAGAGTGATCTGGAGCATTCCCAGCCCAGCACTTCCACTGCAGGGTAGTTTTGAAAATAAATAAATCCAGCACAATATGGAAGGGTTTTTTTTGTCTCCCTCCCTCCCAAATAGAATTGTTTATTTCAACGTTTTATTTATACTTTTTTTTCAAATAAAAAAATAAACATTTTACTTGATAGCTTGTGTGTTGTTTCTTTATTTTTGTACTGAAATATAATTGTATCTCAAACAGGGCAACAGTGTTTCCAGTCTCACTTTTTGCCATGTTTTAACCCTGGTCTGTCTTTGCCATTTCGGAGGTTGATTTTTGTAAAATACTAGGCATTGCAAAACCTTATCTAGCTCTGCAACTGTACAAGATATTTAAATTCTGATTTCAGATTTGAAATCCTTGACAAATTGTGCAGCTACAATATTTTTTTATATAGCACTTGGAAAGAGTTTGAAATTGACAATTTTTTTAATGATTTATTTATATTTTACATTTGCCATTTTGGAAGTTGACTTTTTGTAAAATACTATGCATTATAAAACCTTATCTAGCTCTGCAACTGTACAAGATATTTCAATTCTGATTTCAGATTTGAAATTCTTGACAAATTGTGAAGCTACAATATACTCTAAGTGTTTTTATATATGAAACTTGGAAAGAGGTTGAAATTGACAATTCTAAAAAATATTATTTATTGTTTTTCATATTTCGATAATTGTTTGGGAGGTGTAGCTCATATGAAAAATAAAATCACCCCACAACAAAATAAATGACATCACTGGAAAGATCTACTTAATGCCTTTCTGCAGGTGTATTGGGTTTTAATTTCTGATTTAAGGTTCCAAAACTACAAGCGTTTAAACAGAAAGTGTTCACATTTATGACCGAATATGGTCATTCCCCGTAGGCAGCATAGGGTTAATCTATAGGACGCATTCCATCTATTATATTAGATGATGAGCGGCCTCCATCTGTAGTCCTTTGTCTGTCTTTGTTTTACTTTATTTTTCTGTCATCTTTATTTATTATAACTTCCCTTCTTTTCCTGTTTCCTTTATATATTTCGTCAGTATCCTTTCTCTATTCAGTCTCCCGTCCTCTTTCCCCAGCAAGTTCTTTATATTGACTTCCTATACCTCCATTTCTCTCAGCCTCCTCTCCATTTTCCTTCTCTGCTCCTCATATTTCTCACACTTTAATAAATAATGTCTCACTGTTTCAGCTACTTTACATTTTTCACACTTTCCATCTTCATGTTTCTCCAGTCTTAAAAGATGTTCATTTAAAGAACTCTGCCCAATCCTTAACCTATCCAACGCTCTTTCCTCTTTCCTTCCCAACTCTTTATTCACCTCTTTCTGGATATTATGATAAAACCTTCCTTTTATGCTTTTAAGCTGAGTCTCAGCTGCTCCATCGAGCTCCATAGAGGCGCAGCGTCCATTCAAAACTAACACAAGAAAGAGTTCACATCCTTTTTATATTTAACGGCTGTAATACATACAGTACTGTATCGATGCCTCTGTAATTTCCATTGATAAATCATTACAAAAATAACATCTTAGAGTTTTATTACACTTGATAATCAGTTCCCTTTTCTCTTTTGCAGTTGTAGTTTTTGTTTTGCACTTTGGAAACATGAAAGTAAAAAACACAGATGAATATAATTGAAGTAGACTGTAAACCCGACACACACACACACAGCTCACAATATTACAGCAGATACCAGGAAAAACCTATTCAGGTAACTGACAGTCTATTCATTATTTACAATCACTCTGCAATATCCATGTCTTCATCCTCTACGTCAGCCTCCTCCACTTTCCTATTCTCATCCATGTCGCTGTTCGTGGTTGAATCATCTCCGCTGATGGCTGAATAGTGGAGGTCAGCAGGGTAATGTTCCTGCGTGGGGATAGGGAGACAGGCAGCACCAACGCGTTTAACTTCAACACTAACCCTTAATAAAATGTTCTTCCTGTTATTAAGCAGTGGTATAATGGGAAGCAGTGGTAAATTTAAAATAACAGAAGCCAGTTTTTACTATAGTGAAGTAGGCTACAATTTGTTTTTCATTAAAAACGTGTTTATTGAAATTAATGTTCAGCTTTCATATTGAAGCTTGTTGTGGGCGACTCATTCAATCAAACCCAGTAGTGTGGAATTTGCTTTAATCGTTCAAGACGTTTTTCAACTCAAGTAAGCTTCTTTGTGTTTAACAAACGACACACGAGCGTGGCAGTCCTTCTATCGCAGCCAGTGTCATGTTTATAGCACGCAGCTGAAATGGTAACGTGACAGCGCTGTCTCTGTTTAGCGCACGCAAGAACGTGCAGAATGGATGGAACTCTGTTGAGAATTGGAAGACAACGCATTTGAGAGCAAAACATTTTATGACATTTTTAAATCTCATAGCTGAAGAGGTGCCGGCGCTTTGCCTCGTCAAGCCCAGAGGTGCAGGGCTGAGTCCCAGCCAGCCCTGACACAAATTAACCAATAATATATATATATATATATATATATATATATATATATATATATATATATATATATATATATATATATATATATATATGTTTTGATTCAAACACAGGCTCCCTTGAGAAAGATATGTACAACATATCGAAACGTTGGGCAGCTGGCTCTTTGAGCTAATATATATATATATATATATATATATATATATATATATACACTGTATATACACACTGTAATCCCCAAAGTCATTCTAAATAAATTTAATCAAGTTGCATTCACTTACTAATTCAAATTGTATTTATAACACTCGTCCATTTTAAGTTAGTTGAACATTCAAATTGAGTTTAGTTGTTCAAACGTAAATGGTTGAAGTAGAACCAGAGGACTGGACTCCCATCAGCCCTTGCAGGGCTTGTACAATTTATTTTTTGATTTGTTTGTTGTTTATTGTGTTGTTGTTTTGTGTGTGTGTGCGGTTGCACACGTGTGTTGTGTTTGCTTGTCTCTTGTGTCCCCGGCTGCCTCCCTTGCACGTGTTCTCCTTGTGTTGTTTGTGGCCAGCCCCGTTCGGCGGTCAGTCTGCGGATGTGACGTCACTCCCTTCTCCCTCTGTCTGCATCTCTGCTGCTGCCTGGTTTCTGCACTTGTAAATGCTTCCAGAAGCACAGAAGCAGAAATGCTGCACTTGCAGCTAATAAAATAACTTGCTGGTTTCACACTGTTTCCTCAGCTCACTTTTTACTGTTAAAATTAATTAAACATTTTCAAACAAACTAAAAATTACATCTAACGTCTGTGTATGAGCTGCTGCCTGTTGTTTTCCTCTGTGTGTGTGTGTGTGTGTGTGTGTGTGTGTGTGTGTGTGTGCACCGCCCCCTGCGGGCTCGCTCTGCTGTGCGAGTGGTGGAAAGTTATGCAAATCACCTACTCAAGCCCGACCAATGAGCGGTGAGGATAAGCTTATATTAAGAGAAGCCTGCACTCTGCATGTGGTTGTTTTGGCTGGGGACTCAGAGAGTTAAAGAGGAGCTCCCTGTACTGCATTCGAGCTCTAAACATGCTGAAGTGTTGCAATACCCAGGAGAGCTGTGTGCTAGCTGGAGCTAGAGGGGAAGATTAACCAGTATCTTGCTAAACAACAGGAATTCTGTGCAGCATTAAAACACACAAATCATGACAAATAAAAATAATAAACACATCTAAAAAATAAAATTTATTGCACATTGGATCATTTTAAAAAATGCATGATTAGTTGTGACTTTTTATTTTCATGTTTTTTTCACTACCTAAAAGGCTCTTTCCCAGCAGTCCTCTATATCCTCTGGCTGCAGAGTCTGCCTGGGTGCTGCGTCACATGATGAAGGCTCCAGCACTGACAACGACTCAGAGAGGCAGAGCGACAGAACTCCATTTGATAGAATAACCTTTAAAAAGTACATTTTGCTAAATTAAATACAAGCTAGACATAGGTGTTGTTTTAGTGTTGCTTACTATTGTGTTGTATAATTAATCAATTAATTTCACAATTAACACATTTCTCATTTTTAATTCAGAAACCAATTGTTTCTACTAACTTGGCTTCTGTTTTTCAGACACAGTAAAAGCAGATCAAATGCATGAAAAACACAAGCCAAGTTAGTAGAAACAATTGATTCCTGAATTAAAACTGAGAAATGTGTTAATTGTGAAATTGGGGCAACCTTGGCCCCCACCTCTTTGACAGCTGTGCCTATTTGCTTGGTGCTGAGCAAGGTGTCCCAAATGGTTTCTTGAAATTTGTCTTGTGTTTTTGATATCTCTACTTTAAATGGCTGGGCAAGTTTGAGAACTTGGCGTTTTTTCACATTTCCAAAGAGTTTTTGTTTCAAATTCATAATGCAAGGTTAACATTTTTTTCTTCATGATAGAACAGTCCCAATTAACATAGTCTTTACGGTTTCTCTCCTGTGTGAATTCGCTGGTGTGAAACAAGGTTATTTGACTGAGTAAAACTCTTCCCACAGTCAGAGCAGTGATACGGTTTCTCTCCTGTGTGAATTCGCTGGTGGATAACAAGGCTGTTTGAATGGCTGAAACTCTTCCCACAGTCAGAACAGTGATATGGTTTCTCTCCTGTGTGAATTCGCTGGTGTGTTCTCAGGTTTCCTGAATAACTGAAACTCTTCCCACAGTCAGAGCAGTGATACGGTTTCTCTCCTGTGTGAATTCGCTGGTGTGTTTTCAGGGATACTGAGTGACTGAACCTCTTCCCACAGTCAGAGCAGCGATACGGTTTCTCTCCTGTGTGAATTTGCTGGTGTGAAACAAGGCTGCTTGACTGACAGAAACTCTTCCCACAGTCAGAGCAGCGATACGGTTTCTCTCCTGTGTGAATTCGCTGGTGTGAAACAAGGCTGCTTGACTGACAAACTCTTCCCACAGTCAGAGCAGTGATACGGTTTCTCTCCTGTGTGAATTCGCTGGTGTGAAACAAGGTAGTTTGAATGAGTGAAACTCTTCCCACAGTCAGAGCAGCGATACGGTTTCTCTCCTGTGTGAATTCGCTGGTGTGCTTTCATGTCTCTTGACCTACTGAAACTCTTCCCACAGACAGAGCAGCAATATGGTTTCTCTCCTGTGTGAATTCGCTGGTGTGAAACAAGGCTGTCTGACCGACTGAAACTCTTCCCACAGTCAGAGCAGTGATATGGTTTCTCTCCTGTGTGAATTCGCTGGTGTGCTTTCATGTCTCTTGACCTACTGAAACTCTTCCCACAGACAGAGCAGCGATACGGTTTCTCTCCTGTGTGAATTCGCTGGTGTGAAACAAGGCTGTCTGACCGACTGAAACTCTTCCCACAGTCAGAACAGTGATATGGTTTCTCTCCTGTGTGAATTCGCTGGTGTGTTTTCAGGGATACTGAGTGACTGAACCTCTTCCCACAGTCAGAGCAGCAATATAGTTTCTCTCCTGTGTGAATTCGCTGGTGTGTTTTAAGGCTGCCTAACTGACTGAAACTCTTCCCACAGTTAGAGAAGGAATACGGTTTCTCTCCTGTGTGAGTTCGCTGGTGTGCTTTCATGTCTCCTGAGTAACTGAAACTCTTCCCACAGTCAGAGCAGCAATATGGTTTCTCTCCTGTGTGAATTCGCTGGTGTGAAACAAGGCTGTCTGACCGACTGAAAGACTTCCCACAGTCAGAACAGTGATATGGTTTCTCTCCTGTGTGAATTCGCTGGTGTGTTTTCAGGGTTCCTGCCGAACTGAAACTCTTTCCACAGTCAGAGCAGGAATACGGTTTCTCTCCTGTGTGAATTCGCTGGTGTGTTTTCAGGGTACCTGACTGACTGAAACTCTTTCCACAGTCAGAGCAATGATACGGTTTATTTTCTGCGTCAGTTCGCTGGTGTGTTTTAAAATGCCCAAACTGGTTGAAACCTTTCCCACAATCAGGATATTCTCCACCACCCGCCCTCGCTTTAGCTGCTGGACTGGAACCTAGAAAATAAGAACAGGAAAGAAAGTAAGAGGGACTGCTTGTTGGCTTAGGCAGGGATGGAAAAGCCCCCCCCCTCTGCATAGCAGTTTGATCCCTTCTTGGTTTTACTAGCAGTTTAATAAGACACACCTGTGCTTGTTACCTATACATTGGGGCTAATCAGGCTCATTTTAAAACCTGGAAAAGGTGAATCTGCTATGCAACAGGAGTCTTATTTCCATCCCTCACTTAGGGCAGGTGGTGGATTTGATTAAAACATGTGAATTTCAGCTGTGGGGGCTTGCAATAGGTTACAACAGCTTTAAAAAAACAAATAAACAAATCCTTTACTTTATGTGTAAAAGCAGTCAGTAAAGACTGATGCTGGTGAAACCGAGCCCTGGGATGAAAATCTGCCTTGAAAGACCTCCTGTAATGTTTCAGGTCTATTTCCTCCAACACATGCTACAATTATATCTTTAAATAGCATTACTTTACACATTTACAAAAATATCCATATACTGTTACACTGAACATTTATAATGATATATACAGTACTTTAGTGTTTCTAATCCTTGGTATAATTCCCCCAACTCCCCGAGCAATGACTACATTCTATCTGTATCTGAAGTTCACCAGTATTGAGTCCTATCTTGAACTGGTTGGAGTGGTACAACAAAAAACAAACAGCTAGTAATGTAACCTACATGCTCCCTCCCTCCCTCCCTCTCAACCACACTGTGGATATCACGCAATCTAGAATGACAATGTCACAGCTACTGGGAGTCACTCACCTGCTAGACTGCATTCTGAATGGGAGCGCCCGTCTCCCTTTCCACCTCCTTGCATGCTGTTGGGAGAGCCTTCCTCTCCAGCGCCTTGCTCTCTCACGCAGATTCTCTCCAGCACCACGCTACACTCCCGCAGGCGTACAGGCTCCACCTCAGGGATGTTTGGTTTGAAGTCCTCAGATTCTTCCTTCACTGGTTCCATGTGGTCAAACTCTACTTCAGGGGGCTCCCATTTAATACGGACATTTTCCAGCACCTCTTCTTGTTTAACAGGAAGGGGTTCTTGTGTCTGGGGGATCTCCAATTCATTGTGCTCAGCTTTAACCTCAGAGTCCTCTGGCTGACTGCTGTCACATTGCATCTCACAGAGCTCCTGTTTAATGGGGAGGGAAGCCATCCCAGACAACTCCACTCTAATGGGGACAAGTTCAAGGAACTCCTCTTTAATCTGGACAGATTCCATCTTCACACTGTCCATGGCAGCACACGGGATTCTGTTTAGTAGCTGAAAAACAAATGCATGTATTTATTTAAATACAGGGTTATGAAGGCCATTCAAGGGGCCGACAAAATCTGACCTTAATAGCAGAGGTGGCTTTACTATTGAAGGGACATACAATTTCTTGTAATAACTTCATAATACCAGAGGATTTTATCTGTTGAAATGTTTACATAATGTATCCATTCCATATATTATTTATTGCAGATTTCTTTCGAGCAACATGTTCTAACATTTGTTTCAGATTTGGAACATACCCAGTAGTCTCTGCATGTAGGAATACCTCCTAAGAGAACACTTTTTGATATAGACTGACTACACAGGGGAAAGTTGACAGAGATTCATTTTTATTTTTTCACTCTGCTATTTGAAGCTGCATCTGTATTGTGAATGACTAGCGTATCATATCGGAGGCATGGATTAGTGATGAGACATTATCACTTTTACAAGTCAATTTGATTATCAATTATCAGTTACGACTATTCTAATAACATCCTTCTAGGGGCAAAAAGTCGCAAAAAGGTTCCTGATTATTATTTTTTTTATTCTAGTTAAACTACAATAAACTTCAGTAACTTTTTCAACAGCACTTTCAAACCTAGAAAACATACAGTATGCATTATATTGAAGTCAATACTAAAGTAGCATAAGCAATATATAAACCATACCACTTCACAGAAACCACTTTTAAATAAATCTGATTCAGAGCCACCCCGCCTTGCGCCGTGTCTGGCTCCCTGTAAAAGGATGAAGCGGTTCTGATAATGAATGAATGAAAGAATGATTCAGAGCCCCCTTCAGATCCTGTTTGGGAACAACAACAATGCTTGATCCTCAGTACCGTACTAAATCTGGGGATCAGCTAGTCTCCAACTTTGATCCGCTTGTTTTTTCGATGCAATTGGTACTAACTTAGTCCGCAGCTGGGGATGATCCCGAGATAGTACCGTACTAGCTAGAATGCAACTTTGTACGCAGCTCCGTACTAACTCTGCAAGTTCATTGCAATTGGCCCTATATTACGATCCTGTGTGTTATGGTAATTGTTTATGTATTAAGTTTAAAAATGTTTAGTAAAACAGCATGACCTCCAGTTTTTGGAAAATTGATAAACTGTCAGTAATGAAATACAAATTGAGATGTAAGAGTCTGTGCGATGTATTTAAACACCCAAAATCAATATAAATGAAATGGCGACATCGAAGGCAAAGACCTATTTTCACACACATACATAAATACACATACTATATATATACATACACATACTATATATATATATATTATACACACTTTATATATATATATATATATATATATATATATATATATATATATATATATATATATATATAATCTCCCATGTTTGTGGCTCAGATGCCTGGAGCTGTTTAGCCACAGTGAGCAGCCCCATCGTGTGCCACATAATCAGGGTGCCTCGGACAAACCATTTGAATGTTTTTTTTTTTTTTTCTTTTGCACATTCAATTAATCTTTTTTTTTGGTTGCTTTTTTGTCCCTTTTGTATATATGGACATAATTACTTTATTTTTAGTCCAATTTGTTCCAAAATAAATGTCCATGTCCCTACATGTTGAAGTTTCATTGCGCAATGCCAGATTTGAGCTGGCCATGCTAAAACATCTTTTACAAACAATAAATGTGTTTTTCTAAAAATCACCTCTCCTTTTTCTGTGGTTTTTGTTATCTGTATTGAGCAGGGTGCGTCTCAGGCTATTTAATTTATATTATATGGAAGTCTAGTGTGTGTTCGCATTCATTTCATGTATGACATGCACCTGTAACCTTTATAGTTAAAGAGTTATAGCCACAAATCTAACAGTAAAAACATGTGAAAATAACTCGGACCCTATTATTAACCTCCTTGTGCTCCGTGTTTCGGGTGAGACGCTGTTTATGCATAGTTCACACACACCCTATAGTCTCTGTAAGTTGTCTTGGATAAACTATATATACATTGAGCTAAAAAATATATAAAATATACAAACATGTTGTCATTAATATTAAACATAAAAACGTCGGTACCTTATTTTTTATTGATTAAATTGTTATATTTTAAATGGACTCGGTGTTGTTGATGACGTCACGCCTGTTCATTTAACAAACAAAGCGTCACAAACAAATAACCTTCAATTAAAATGAATAATACTGTAACTTACCTTTTAGTCTCGTCCACGCCTTACAAACGGGTATGTAATATCGTTTAACTAAACACACAAATAATAATAATGATAATAATTAACCCGCCTCCTCACGGCTCGGTGTTTATCTCGCGCTGTTTGAGAAACGCCGCGCTCTGTTTGAAGCGTCAGCAGCTCGGAGTTCCCGGATGATGACGCACACCCGCTCTCTGGGATGGAACCGCACAACAGTCTCGCGTTTTGATTGGTCCATGTCTGTCACATGAATGTGTCGTCACACGCGTGGAAAAGCGTGCAGGCATTTTTAACATTGTGATCAGAGAGAGAGAGAGAGAGAGATCTGCTTTCCACAACCTTACCATTAAAATATAATGTGGTATTACACTGTACTGATATAACAAACTATGGACGATTACTTTATATGAATGATCATGTTATGCACGAATGTAAGAATTGGCTTTCTGTGGTGGTGTACTTTTTTCTTTCAAATAACATATATCTATAATCGTTTTTGAACATGTGAACATGTACATAACCACACTGTTCAAAACTAACACAACAAGAATGCTTTTTTTTATTTAACGGCTGTAATACACACAGTACTGTATCGATGTCTCTGTAATTTCCATTGATAAATCATTACAAAAATAACATCTTAGAGTTTTATTACACTTGATAATCGGTTCCCTTTTCTCTTTTGCAGTTGTAGTTTTTGTTTTGCACTTTGGAAACATGAAAGCAAAACACAGATGAATATAATTGAAGTAGACTGTAAACCCGACACACACACACACAGCTCACAATATTACAGCAGATACCAGGAAAAACCTATTCAGGTAACTGACAGTCTATTCACTATTTACAATCACTCTGCAACATCTCTACTTCAGCCTCCTCCACTCAGAGCCGCAGAGAGCCGTCATGCGCCCCGGGGAATGATGGGTACGTTCAGACATTTTGATCATGGTTTGGTTTTTCATTTGTGTAATTTCTTGTTATATTATGTATACTCTTAATATGCTGCATGGATAGAAGCTTCTCTGTGGTTTCTGTGTTTCTACGCTTTGAGATGCGTGCATCTAGGAGCTTTATAAAATAAAGATAATTATTATTATTATTATAATTATTATTATTATTATTATAATTATAAAATGTCTTAACTATTAATATCCAGGAATATAACTAGCAAACCTCTGATTATTAACAAAACGCTTCACTGTCACACATACTTTTACAGCTTGTTTTCTGTGTACATAATTTAATAAGAAGTTAATAACAGCACCTGTTTATTTTGAGCGAATAAAAGACATGTGGATGACTGCAAAGTGGAAGCCTCAACTGAAGGCAAATTAGTGCTATTTGATTCGCTGGCTGCTCTGAAAAAGCAACCTAAATGTAATGTTGAATTTCATTGGCTGGCTGTGATGTAATGCTTTGTCATTGGCCACTGAGGTGTCAGCCCATGGGAAGAACGTTTTTATTCCCCCAGATGATTGTACATTTGAAAACAATGGAAAGAGAGAAAGAAAGAACAGGCAGAAAGGGGAACACAACTTTATTAAACAAAGTCTGAATATCATTTTCATTCCAGAATGTAATAAATGAATGTTGTTTCTTGTTTTGTTTGTTTATCGTTCCGGTTGTTTCTAAACCCTGGTTTTCTTGTCATTCTTGGCACGATGAAGGAGTTTTGTCGATTTGAAGCCTAATTGGTGCTGTTGGTCCTGCAGGGGCTTGCGTGCTGGGGTGCCTGCACCTCAAAAAAGGAATTAGGCCTCAAATATGTTGACAATGTTTGTGTAAATCTTTAAAAAATATTCAGAGCTTGAGAAAGTTCCTGCAGCATTGTATCACACATCAGGTTCTGTAAACAAATGTAAATTTAATGTCCGAGGACAAAATTACTCCTTGCTGATTGGTTGTTTTAAGATATTTTTTTTTTCCAAAATACTAAAACATCCTTGTTGAACTCAGAGAGGCAGAGCGCTGGAACTCAATCTCCAGCACTGAGAAGGACTCAGAGAGGCAGAGCGCTAGAACTCAATCTCCAGCACTGAGAAGGACTCAGAGAGGCAGAGCGCTAGAACTCAATCTCCAGCACTGAGAACGACTCAGAGAGGCAGAGCGCTAGAACTCAATCTCCAGCACTGAGAAGGACTCAGAGAGGCAGAGCGCTAGAACTCAATCTCCAGCAATGAGAACGACTCAGAGAGGCAGAGCGCTAGAACTCAATCTCCAGCACTGAGAACGACTCAGAGAGGCAGAGCGCTAGAACTCAACCTCCAGCACTGAGAAGGACTCAGAGAGGCAGAGCGTGTGGTGGAATTTTCTGCATACAACCGAGCAGGCACCGGTCCCGTACCGAGAGAACGATTGAGACAGAGACAAGTCAGAGCAACCCACACTTTATTAGTCTGCAGACTGGAGCATTCAACAAAGTAACACAGACTCTGCAAGCAACCGCAAAGAAAGCTCAAAATACACTAAGTCAAACAGTTCCTTATATAATCAGTTTTTGCACAGAGTTCATGACTTGTGGTAATTCCTATCCTCCTCAGTCAGCTCAAACCAACCCCGTGGTATTCTTGACACTGTTGTCTACCGACTTTTCTGATTGGTTGATTTTTCTAGTTGCTAGGGAGAGAGTGTCTGTCAGGTCTCACAAAGTTGATTCCCCTAATACAAGAATATTAGCTAAGTGACTGGGGAGAAAAGAGGAACTATCGCTGTCTCAAAATATTATCATTTGAGACAGTGTCCTATTCTCATGTCGCTGACTCATGCACTTCTCTGAAAACAGGGCTGCTGACCCTTGGCCACATTCCAGTGTGTTAGTTCAACATTGTAAATCTAATACTTTGTTAACATCAAACTTCATATAATATCATTATTCAGGTTATACAAATCACAGAGATCACCCCAACATATTAGATTAGAACTCTTCGTGCGATTATTCTATCATTCTTCTATCACAAGCGCTAGAACTCAATCTCCAGCACTGAGAACGACTCAGAGAGGCAGAGCTCTGTCTCTCTGAGTCCTTCTCAGTGCTGGAGATTGAGTTCCAGCGCTCTGCCTCTCTATCTCCAGCACTGAGAAGGATTCAGAGAGGCAGAGCACTAGAACTAAATCTCCAGCACTGAGAAGGAATCAGAGAGGCAGAGCGCTAGAACTCAATCTCCAGCGCTGAGAAGGACTCAGAGAGGCAGAGCACTAGAACTCAATCTCCAGCACTGAGAAGGAATCAGAGAGGCAGAGCGCTAGAACTCAATCTGCAGCACTGAGAAGGACTCAGAGAGGCAGAGCGCTGGAACTCAATCTCCAGCACTGAGAAGGACTCAGAGAGGCAGAGCGCTAGAACTCAATCTTAAATGCACATTCAGTTGGAAGATTATTTTTCTTTAAAAAAAATAAATAAATAATAATTCTCAGAGAGACCTTACATTGCATTACATAATATTTGGGCTTCTGGTTTTCGTCTGACTTTTCGTCCCTCCTTTATAAATTAATTTCACAATTAACACATTTCTCAGTTTTAATTCAGAAACCAATTGTTTCATGCATTTGATCTGCTTTTACTGTGTCTGAAAAACACAAGCCAAGTTAGTAGAAACACTTGGTTTCTGAATTAAAACTGAGAAATGTGTTAGTTGTGAAATTGGGGCAACCTTGGCCCCCACCTCTTTGATAGTTGTGCCTGTTTGCTTGGTGCTGGCCAAGGTTGCCCCAATTGTTTCTTCCAAGTTAACTTGTGTTTTTCATACAAGTTAGAAGAAACAACTGGGGCAACCTTGGACCTCATCGGTTTTACAATTGTGCCTGTTTGTTTTCTGCTGAGCAAGGTTGCCCCAATGGTTTTTTGAAACTTGTCTTGTGTTTTTGATATCTCTACTTTAAATGGCTGGGTACTTTTGAGAACTTTTTTCACATTTCCAAAGTGTTTTTGTTTCAAATTCATAATGCAAGGTTAACATTTTTTCTTCATGATAGAACAGTCCCAATTAACATAGTCTTTAAGGTTTCTCTCTTCTGTGAATTTGCTGGTGTTTCTGAAGGCCTTGTTTAAAACAGAAACTCTTCCCACAGTCAAAGTAGTGGTACTGTTTCTCTCCTGTGTGAATTCGCTGGTGTATTCTCAGGTTTCCTGAATAACTGAAACTCTTCCCACAGTCAGAACAGTGATACGGTTTCTCTCCTGTGTGAATTCGCTGGTGTGTTTTAAGGTTGCCTAACAGACTGAAACTCTTCCCACAGTCAGAGCAGGAATACGGTTTCTCTCCTGTGTGAATTCGCTGGTGTATTCTCAGGTTTCCTGAATAACTGAAACTCTTCCCACAGTCAGAGCAGTGATACGGTTTCTCTCCTGTGTGAATTCGCTGGTGTGTTTTAAGGTTGCCTAACAGACTGAAACTCTTCCCACAGTCAGAGCAGGAATACGGTTTCTCTCTTGTGTGAGTTCGCTGGTGTATTTTAAAATGCTCTAACTGGGTGAAACCTTTCCCACAGTCAGGATATTCTCCAGCGCCCGCCCTCGCTTTAACTGCTGGACTGGAAACTGGAAAATATGAACAGGAAAGAAAGTAAGAGGGGCTGCTTGTAGGCTTAGGTAGGGATGGAAATAAGCCCTCCTTTGCACAGCAGTTTGATCCCTTCCTGGTTTTACTAGCAGTTTAATAAGACACACCTGTGCTTGTTACCTTCTACATTGGGGCTAATCAGGCTCATTTTAAAACCTGGAATAGGTGAATCCGCTATTTATATTAATATTATATTAATATGCAAAGACCTCCTGTAATGTTTCAGGTCTATTTCCTCTAACACATGCTACAATTAAATCTTTAAATAGCATTACTTTACACATTTACAAAAATATCCATATACTGTTACACTGAACATTTATAATGATATATACAGTACTTTAGTGTTTCTCCCCCTTGGTATAATCCCCCCCACTCCCCGAGCAATGACTACATTATATCTGTATCTGAAGTTCACCAGTATTGAGTCCTATCTTGAACTGGTTGGAGTGGTACAACAAAAAACAAACAGTTAGTAATCTAGCCAACATGCTCCCTCCCTCCCTCTCAACCACACTGTGGATATCACGCAATCTAGGATGACAATGTCACAGCTACTGGGAGTCACTCACCTGCTAGACTGCATTCTGAATGGGAGCGCCCGTCTTCCTTTCCAACTCCTTGCATGCTGTTGGGAGAGCCTTCCTCTCCAGCGCCTTGCTCTCTCACGCAGATTCTCTCCAGCACCACGCTACACTCCCGCAAGCATACAGGCTCCAGCTCAGGGATGTTTGGTTTGAAGTCCTCGGATTCTTCCTTCCCTGGTTCCATGTGCTCAAACTCTACTTCAGGGGGCTCCCATTTAATACGGACAGTTTCCAGCACCTCTTCTTGTTTAACAGGAAGGGGTTCTTCTGTCTGGGGGATCTCCAATTCATTGTTCTCATCTTTAATCTCAGAGACCTCTGGCTGACTGCTGTCACATTGCATCTCACAGAGCTCCTGTTTAATGGGGAGGGAAGCCAGCCCAGAGAACTCCACTCTAATGGGGACCAGTTCAAGTTCAGGGAACTCCTCTTTAATCTGGACAGATTCCATCTTCACACTGTCCATGGCAGCACACGGGATTCTGTTTAGTAGCTGCTGAAAAACAAATGCATGTATTTATTTAAATACAGGGTTATGATGGTGTAACGGGGGACTGCCCCGTCTTTATGATCATGGTTGGGACTGGCAGGGAGGGGGGTAAAATTCCTCCCTGCCAGGAAAACATGTGAGAATGTGGCTGGAGCCCTAATTGACTAATCAGCAATTATTGAATAATTGGGCTCCAGCCACAGGGGATAAAAGCCAGGGTGGAGGCCCTAGCTAGAGAGAGGATTGTAGAGAGAGTTCTGGAAGGAGAAGGAGTGTTTTGTTTGTGCTGTGTGTGTCTGTTCCAGTGAAGGCAACGCCCAGCCTGAAAACTTTATTTCGTAAGTTTTTGTTTTGTGTTTGTATTTTGTGTTTGAAACCTTTTTGTTTGGCCCTCGTGCTGGTTTATTTTGTATTCTTGTTTATTAAAAACTTTATTTTTGAACTTTATACTGTCTCTGCGTCTCAAACCTCGGTCAATCCTGTCACAGATGGCCATTCAAGGGGCCGACAACATCTGTCCTTAATAGCAGGGGTGGCTTTACTATTGAAGGGACATACAATTTCTTGTAATAACTTCATAATACCAGAGGATTTTATCTGTTGAAATGTTTACATAATGTATCCATTCCATATATTATTTATTGCAGATTTCTTTCGAGCAACATGTTCTAACATTTGTTTCAGATTTGGAACATACCCAGTAGTCTCTGCATATAGGAATACCTCCTAAGAGAACACTTTTTGATATAGACTGACTACACAGGGGAAAGTTGACAGAGATTCATTTTTATTTTTTCACTCTGCTATTTGAAGCTGCATCTGTATTGTGAATGACTAGCGTATCATATCGGAGGCATGGATTAGTGATGAGACATTATCACTTTTACAAGTCAATTTGATTATCGATTATCAGTTACGATTATTCTAATAACATCCTTCTAGAGGCAGAAAGTCACAAAAAGGTTTCTGATTATTTTTTTTTAATTCTAATTAAACTACAATAAACTTCAATAACTTTTTCAACAGCACTTTCAAACCTAGAAAACATACAGTATGCATTATATTGAAGTGACTACTGGGGATGATCCCGTGGTTAGTACGCAACTGCGTACTAAAAATGGTCTCAATTGCACCGAAGCCAAAAATAACTGCTGCTGTCCTCTAGAGGACACTAAGTATGGGACTAACTTAGTTTAACTCTTGCTATGGACTAAGAATTTTAATATCATACTAAGAGGAATAGTGGAAGACATGTGAAAGTCCCAGAATGTACTGGCAGTTTATTTTTGCTGAAATAATAATGTGTGCATATAATACACACATATATATATATATGCAGTCACTATATTTGAAGCATCTGCTGCCTGTACGGATATTGTAATAGTAAAATAAAATTTCACTATGACTGCAATACTGTTAACTACCAATAATGAAGGAAGGTGTCGGCAGCATTACAGTCATGCATGTAGAGCCTGTAGTATGCGATAGTAGGTTTTTGGGGGGGGCAGCAAGTCTTTTCATTCCCTTTAAGTTGAGGGGACTCGACACTGGTGGTTCTTAGGGGTGAGCAGAGATATTGAGGAGTAGGGACACAGTGGGTAGAATGTGATTTAAGTGTTATTTTATGTAGTAGGACCTGGGGGCACATTGAAAAATAAAATAATCAGTGCTCTTCTCAGGGTGTTTTTAGAAGTGATTATCTAGGATACGTCTTCGCAATACCACCCCTTCCCTGTTTTGTACTACCTGTGGTCCAATGACAACGGTGTCGAAACCGCCCGTGTGTGTTGAGTGTCAACATTAAACCAGCTTAGTTTATTTCATGGCATTGCACTTGGTTGAGTATTTTATAGGAAGTCCGTGTGCCCTGATATGGAGTACTTTACCATGCATATATATCTTAAATAAAAAAAAAAAAATTATTACGTGCAGACATATAAATATATGTTAGAGACGAATTAATATTTATGTATAACTGTCGGCCTATTTGTAACATTGTAAAAATGATTATTAGCTCATAATATCGTAAAATACATACATTACTGTTACAAATATTTCAAATGTTCTGATTCAGAGCCACCCCGCCTTGCGCCGTGTCTGGCTCCCTGTAAAAGGATGAAGCGGTTCTGATAATGAATGAATGAAAGAATGATTCAGAGCCCCCTTCAGATCCTGTTTGGGAACAACAACAATGCTTGATCCTCAGTACCGTACTAAATCTGGGGATCAGCTAGTCTCCAACTTTGATCCGCTTGTTTTTTCGATGCAATTGGTACTAACTTAGTACACAGCTGGGGATGATCCTGAGATAGTACCGGACTAGCTAGTACGCAACTTTGTACGCAGCTCCGTACTAACTCTGCAAGTTCGTTGCAATTGGCCCTATATTACGATCCTGTGTGTTATGGTAATTGTTTATGTATTAAGTTTAAAAATGTTTAGTAAAACAGCATGACCTCAAGTTTTTGTTAAATTGATAAACTGTCAGTAATGAAATACAAATCGAGATGCAAGAGTCTGTGCGATGTATTTAAACACCCAAAATCAATATAAATGAAATGGCGACATCGAAGGCACAAGGACCTATTTTCACACACATACATACACATACTATATAATTATAATTAATATATATATATATATATATATATATATATATATATATATATGCAGTATATACATATTATATATAATTATGTTGCCCTGGTTGCCACCTTGCTGGCTATTCAAGCCACAGTGAGCAGCCCCATCGTGTGCCACATAATCAGGGTGCCTCGGACAAACCATTTGAATGTTTTTTTTTTTTTTTTTCTTTTGCACATTTTCAATTAATCTTTTTTTTGGTTGCTTTTTTCACCCTTTTGTATATATTGCCATAATTACTTTACTTTGTGTCCAATTTGTTTAAAAAAATATATATATACATGTCGAATTGAATTGACAAGTTGAATTGTTTAAAGTCAGATTTGAGCTGGCCATGCTGGAATATTTTTTACAAACAATAAATGTGTTTTTCTAAAAATCACCTCTCCTTTTTCTGTGGTTTTTGTTATCTGTATTGAGCAGGGTGCGTGTCAGGCTATTTAATTTATATTTTATGGAAGTCTAGTGTGTGTTCGCATTCATTTCATGTATGACATGCACCTGTAACCTTTATAGTTAAAGAGTTATAGCCACAAATCTAACAGTAAAAAACATGCGAAAATAACTCGGACCCTATTATTAACCTCCTTGTGCTCCGTGTTTCGGGTGAGACGCTGTTTATGCATAGTTCACACACACCCTATAGTCTCTGTAAGTTGTCTTGGATAAAGGTGTCTGCTAAACTCTATATATATATATATATATATATATATATATATGAGTCAGTTTACGCGTCCCTCGTTGATCAGTGTTGTACACACACTATGGTATAGCGGTAGTTCGCCTGCCCCTCAATGTAAATACCCAGCTAACACACTAAGACTCAAACACGTTGTCATTAATATTAAACATAAAAACGTCGGTACCTTATTTTTTATTGATTAAATTGTTATATTTTAAATGGACTCGGTGTTGTTGATGACGTCATGCCTGTTCATTTAACAAACAAAGAGTCTCGCGCGCGCGCGCGTCACAAACAAATAACCTTCAATTAAAATGAATAATACTGTAACTTACCTTTTAGTCTCGTCCACGCCTTACAAACGGGTATGTAATATCGTTTAACTAAACACACAAATATAAAATCCTCCGCAGGGCTCCGTGTTTACCTCCTGCTGTGTGTTTGAAACGCCAGCAGCGCCGCGTTCCCGGATGCAGTTTGTGCGCATGCTCCGAGGCGGAGGCTCTTCTTCTGGTTAATCTATAGGACGCATCCCATCTATTATATTAGATGATGAGCGCCCTCCATCTCTACTCCTTTGTGTGTCTTTGTTTTACTTAATTTTTCTGTCATCTTTATTTATTATAACTTCCCTTCTTTTCCTGTTTCCTTTATATATTTCGTCAGTATCCTTTCTCTATTCAGTCTCCCGTCCTCTTTCCCTAGCAAGTTCTTTATATTGACTTCCTATACCTCCATTTCTCTCAGCCTCCTCTCCACATTCCTTCTCTGCTCCTCATATTTCTCACACTTTAATAAATAATGTTCTACTGTTTCAGCTACTTTACATTTTTCACACTTTCCATCTTCATGTTTCCCCAGTCTTAAAAGATGTTTATTTTAAGAACTCTGCCCAATCCTTAACCTATCCAACGCTCTTTCCTCTTTCCTTCACAACTCTTTGTTCACCCAACTGTTACCTCTTTGAATATTTGAATATATATATATATATATATATATATATATAAAATCAACGTGTAGTCGAGTCCGAATCACGAGTCCGTGAAACAAACTCAAATCAATTTGCATTCATCTAGTGGTAGTACCGGGGGAAGAGTTTACCCAACAGACGTTGCCCGATATCCCTCAGGAAAGATGTACAAATAATAAAAAAATACTGCTATAAAATAGCTAGATTATTCTATTTGCTTGCCATTTTCAACTTGTCTGTCACTTTGAATACTGTTTGAATGTACCTGAATTTTATAGATAAGCTTCAAGTTTGTGGACGTTGTTTTTCACTTTGATAGAAGCCGTGATCTGGACCACAGAGCCGGTGTAGCGTTAGAAAGTGGTACATCATCAGAATGTGGTTTGTATACCAAAAACTTAACAGCATAACGTACCAGATTTGAATGGGTGCTTCCCTGCTTTCTTAGTAAATGTAGTGTGTGTATATATATATATATGAATATTAGACAGAGAGAGACCCCAATGGAAATGTATAATTTCTAGACATTTCTCAAACAGCATTTTAGGAAAAATCTTTTGTTGCCATTATTATTATTATTATTATTATTATGTAAAATGAGGAAAATAAAGTTACAAGAAATAGATGTCTACAATTATTTATTTCAGCATTCAGCAAAGTATTTATACCCTTTGATGCTATGACAGCATTGTCTACAAGGTACTAGAAATTTCAATATGATAATGCAGAATCTAATCCTAGAAAAGTCTATAAATACTGGAGCTTAAGGGAACAATCTTAAGAGAGTATAAAACGGCTAGGCATAGGACGATTGCTGTCATTACCAGTCAGTCAATATGGGAACAAGTAAAGCGCTATCTGAAGACCTTAGGCAGAAAATTACTTATTTTCATAATGCGGGAGAAGGACTTGCAAGCATTTGAGTCTCCCAATTTCAATGCTGTACAGACGTTCTGTGTCGTTATCCGTTAGAGCTGCAGCTTTATTTGGATGATCGCCTTTACCTTGTTTTAATTTCCCGTTCCTCTCCAGTTTCTCTGAGATACGAATGTACCAGCTTGACTTCTTTTTACTTTATAGCGTATTCTCATTTTGTTGCTCATTAATGAACATTTCTGTACTGTGGGTGTTGTCGAGTGATTCAAAACGAGACAGTGTTTGAATTATATATATATATATATATATATATATATATATATATATATATATATATATATATATATAAATATATATATATAAATTAAAAATAAAATATTATAAATAATTACAGTTAATTTACGCGTCTCTCGTTTATCAGTGTACACCCTATAGTATATCGGTAGTTTGCCAGCACCTCAAAAAATAACTCGGCCTCCAGTAGCTAATCAATAATATTAAACATAAAATCATCGTTACCTGATTGTGTATTGATTTCCCGGCGCCTTTTAGTTTAATTGTTATATTTCACATTGACTCGGTCTTGTTGATGGCGTCATGCCTGTTCATTCAGCAAACAGTCTGCAACATCCGTGCGTCTCAAACAACTACACTTTAACTAATAACATAACGTAACTCAACTTTATATATATTTATATATTATTGTTTTTATCGTCCACGCCTTACAAACTGGTATGCAATACCGTTTAAACAAAACACTCTCTACACGGCTTAGTCTTCAGCAGGGCGGAGTTCCCGGATGGATTTTGTGCGCGTGCTCCTGAGCAGAGTCTCAGGGGCTCCACACAGACAGAGCGTCCATTCCCGGGGGAGCGGGTCTACACAACAACTCTGAACATGCACACAAGCACACTGCTCAAAACCAACACTGCAAGAAAGAGCTCACATGCTTCATTGTATTTAACAGCTGTCATACTGTGGCGGAGTGTCCCGCCCCTATTTATTATTATTTGTATTTTTGTTTGCGGCGCGGGTAAAAGCGCCGCGTCTTTTATTGTTATATTTAAAAACCTCGTGAGGATGCATGGCTGATCAGCTACTGATTATTTAACTAGCTGACAGTCATGCATCCTTACCAAACACGTGCAGACTCTGGCCGGGGGATAATAAGATAATTACCAACTAGTTAAATCCCTCGGCCAGAGTATATAAACCAGCAGCACTATGCACTCGGGGTGTGGAGTGTTCGAGAGTGGAGAACGGGAGAGAGAGAGAGGAAGAAAACAATTGCTAAAACGTGCTGGAGTATCCAGCACGAAACTTACTTGTTTGTTTATTCGTTCGGCCCTCGTGCCCTTTTGTTTGGTGTTTTGTTAAATCTTTTGTTTTTGTTTTGTTTATTAAATACGCTGAGTGCACCAGCACTCAGCTTCAACCGCCCATCCACTGTTTTGGTTTGAGTTACTTCCTGGTCCGTGACGTCATCCACATCACCACTGCGAGCCAGACTGCCACATATGGTGTCCTGCGTGGGACAAACAACGCCTCCAACAGCCGGACCAGGATTGAAAAGTGCGTTTTTTTTTGTTTGTTCGTTTTTTTTTCAAATTAAAAATGGGGAAAAGTAGCCGGAGGAGAAAGCAGCAGCAGCAGCAACAACAGCAGCAGGAGGCGCAGCAACATCAGCCTTACCTTGCCACACTGGATATCTGCCTCACCTGCCTGAAGGGTGAGGAGTGGTGCTTCGCGGTTGGTGAGGTTGGGCACGTGGCACCAGACCAACCCCCTCCATGGCAGGAGAAAGAGGAGCCAGAGCGTCCAGTGAGGGAGGACCTGCATCCTCCAAAGAGGACGAATGCACTCTCCTCTGAGGGAGTCTGGGACTGGCTGGTGGAGCCGGGGAGGGATTATGAGGAAGCCCTCCCTGCAGTGATCAACCTCCTGTGGGCAAGAGATGGGGAGCGCTGGGAGGCCTGGGAACAGCAACACCACCCAGCTTCCCTCCCAGACATCGCAGCCATGGTGTTCAACTACCTGGCTGCGGATATGGGAGAGACCCTGCTGCTGCCATCTCCAGCATCAGAGGGAGAGGAGCCATCGCTGCCGTCTCCAGCGCCAGAGGGAGAGGAGCCATCGCTGCCGTCTCCAGCGCCAGAGGGAGAGGAGCCATCGCTGCCGTCTCCAGCGCCAGAGGGAGAGGAGCCATCGCTGCCGTCTCCAGCGCCAGAGGGAGAGGAGCCATCGCTGCCGTCTCCAGCGCCAGAGGGAGAGGAGCCATCGCTGCCGTCTCCAGCGCCAGAGGGAGAGGAGCCATCGCTGCCGTCTCCAGCGCCAGAGGGAGAGGAGCCATCGCTGCCGTCTCCAGCATCAGAGGGAGAGGAGCCATCGCTACCGTCTCCAGCATCAGAGGGAGAGGAGCCATCGCTACCGTCTCCAGCATCAGAGGGAGAGGAGCCATCGCTGCCATCTCCAGCATCAGAGGGAGAGGAGCTATCGCTACCGTCTCCAGCATCAGAGGGAGAGGAGCCATCGCTACTGTCTCCACCAGCAGAGGGAGAATGCCTGCTGGTTTCGCCTCCACAGCCTGGGGAGGAGCCCGAACGTCCTACGCCCGAGTGGGAGGAGCCCGAACGTCCTACGCCCGAGTGGGAGGAGCCCGAACGTCCTACGCCCGAGTGGGAGGAGCCCGAACGTCCTACGCCCGAGTGGGAGGAGCCCGAACGTCCTACGCCCAAGAGGGGGGAGTCGGTGCGTCCACAGCCCAAGAGGGAGGAGTCGGTGCGTCCACAGCCCAAGAGGGAGGAGTCGGTGCGTCCACAGCCCAAAGAGGGGGGAGTCGGTGCGTCCATAGCCCAAGAGGTGGAAGTCTGCGCTTCCACAGCCTTAGGACCCAAGCTGCAGTCCCAAGAGCCAGAAGGGGAGGAGTTACAGGCTCAACCCCCTGAATTTTTCTGGGGGGGAGAAGGGCAGGATGCTGGTGTTCCCCAGCAGCCTCTATTTATGCTGCTGAAGGGAGCACGGCACACACCAGCCCAGCCGCCACAGCAGAGGGAGCCAGCACCGCCACAGCCTCCCTCTGAGTGGCCAGCATCCGCCCCATCGCCTCTGCCTCCACCACCACCAGGAGCAGAGCAGCAGGAGCTGCCTCTGTCTCCACCACCACCAGGAGCAGGGCAGCAGGAGCTGCTTCTGTCTCCACCATCACCAGGAGCAGAGCAGCAAGAGCTGCCTCTGCCTCCGCCACCTCCACCAGCAGAGGGTGAATGCCTGCTGGTTCCACATCCACCGTCGTGGGAGGACTGCTTGCCCCTCCCACCTCCACCAGCAGAGGGTGAATGCCTGCTGGTTCCGCCTCCACCGTCGTGGGAGGACTGCTTGCCCCTCCCACCTCCACCAGCAGAGGATGAATGCCTGCTGGTTCTGCCTCAACCGTCGTGGGAGGACTGCTTGCCCCTCCCACCTCCACCAGCAGAGGATGAATACCTGCTGGTTCCGCCTCAGCCGCCGTGGGAGGACTGCTTGCCACTCCCAGCTCCACCAGCAGAGGGTGAATACCTGCTGGTTCCGTCTCAGCCGCTGTGGGAGGACTGCTTTCCCCTCCCACCTCCACCAGCAGAGGGTGAATACCTGCTGGTTCCACATCCACCGTCATGGGAAGGACTGCTCCTGCCCTGCCTCGCACCACCCAGGGATGCCTGCCTCGCATCGCCTGGGGCTGCCTGTTCCACATCGCCTGGGGTCGCCAGGGATCCTGCTTCGCCTGGGGTCGCCAGGGATCCTGCTTCGCCTGGGGTCGCCAGGGATCCTGCTTCGCCTGGGGTCGCCAGGGATCCTGCTTCGCCTGGGGTCGCCAGGGATCCTGCTTCGCCTGGGGTCACTACACTGTGGTCGGAGCCCCACGGAGGGGAGCTGCCGGCCATGAAGAAAGGGGGGGAGGTCAGGAGACCAGCTCCCCCAGCCGCACTTTCGCGGCCGGAGATCATGTGGTCAGAGCCCCACGAAGGGGAGCTGCCAGCCATGGAAAAGGGGGGGGAGGTCAGGAGACCAGCTCCCCCAGCCGCACTTTCGCGGCAGGAAATACTGTGGCTGGAGCCCCGTGAAGGGCAGCTGTCAGCCATGAAGAAGGGGGGGGAGGTCAGGAGACCAGCTTCCCCCGCAGCAATTTCGCTGCAGGAGAAAGGGTGGCCAGAGCCCCACGGAGGGGAGCTGTCGGCCATGAAGAAGGGGGGGCAGGTCTGGAGACCACCCCCAAAAATTTTTTGGCCAGAGGAGCTGGCCGGTGCGCGGGCCATTGGAACACTACGGCTGTTTGGGTGGGAGGAGGACATCCCACCGTGGCCGCCACCTTTGGCCCGTTGCTGCCCCTGTTCCTGCGCCGGGACTGCTGACCGGGACTTTGGGGACTAAGGGGGGAGGTGGCCGAAAAGGCCATGTGTGCTGCGCACAAGGGGGGGCATGTGTGGCGGAGTGTCCCGCCCCTATTTATTATTATTTGTATTTTTGTTTGCGGCGCGGGTAAAAGCGCCGCGTCTTTTATTGTTATATTTAAAAACCTCGTGAGGATGCATGGCTGATCAGCTACTGATTATTTAACTAGCTGACAGTCATGCATCCTTACCAAACACGTGCAGACTCTGGCCGGGGGATAATAAGATAATTACCAACTAGTTAAATCCCTCGGCCAGAGTATATAAACCAGCAGCACTATGCACTCGGGGTGTGGAGTGTTCGAGAGTGGAGAACGGGAGAGAGAGAGAGGAAGAAAACAATTGCTAAAACGTGCTGGAGTATCCAGCACGAAACTTACTTGTTTGTTTATTCGTTCGGCCCTCGTGCCCTTTTGTTTGGTGTTTTGTTAAATCTTTTGTTTTTGTTTTGTTTATTAAATACGCTGAGTGCACCAGCACTCAGCTTCAACCGCCCATCCACTGTTTTGGTTTGAGTTACTTCCTGGTCCGTGACGTCATCCACATCACCACTGCGAGCCAGACTGCCACACATACATACAGCACTGTATTATTATTATTACAGAATATCACATTACAGATAAGAGCAGTTACAAACTACAGTAGAAGCAGTGGCAAATAAGATCAAATTCAGTTAAGAGCAAAATAACGAATGCGGTAAATAATTACATTTAAGAGCGATTTCAACTAAGAGCAGTTAACATAGTAAAAATAATTGCTCTTACGAGTAAAGTCCATTAAGAGCACATATTAAGTATGATAAGAGGATGAGAACGGTTTCAAATTAAAGCAATTACAAAAAAAACGTGAATACGGATACCTATGAGAGTAAAATCAAATACAAGATACAGGAAATGATTATAATTAAGAGCAGTAGTAGAACACAGCGAGGTACGGAGCAGTTCAGTGCAAGTACAAGCTGATGCAAGTACTGGTACAATTGAGTGCCATCTAGTCCAGTGTAGTGGAGAGTTGTGATGTTTACAGATGCTCTCTGAACAGGTAAGTGGTCAGGGACTGAGCAGTCCTGATATCCGTGGGTAGGTCATTCCACTACTGACGGGCGAGGGAGAATGAGAGGGCTCTGAAAGCAGAGTGGGGTACAGCTAATCTACCCAGTGGTGGAGGAGCAGGGGCGGTGTAGGGAGAAAAGATAGTCTGGAGATAGGAGGGAGCAGAAAGGTCAAGGCAACGATAGGCGAGTACAAAAGTTTTGAATTGGATGCGAGCAGCGATAGGGAGCCAGTGCAGAGAACAGAGCAGCGGTGTAGCGTGGGAGAAACGAGGAAGGGAAAAGACAAGGCGAGCAGCAGAGTTTTGGATGAGCTGGAGCGGACGGATAGCAGAGTCAGGGAGGCCGGCCAGGAGGGAGTTGCAGAAGTCAAGGCGGGACAGTACCAGGGCATGGAGCTGTGTGGAGAAATCACTGGTGGTGGAGGAGGAGGAGGAGTGTGAAGAAAAGGTCTGATTTAGAGAAATTGAGTTTAAGATGATGCATACATCCAAGAGGAGACTACTCTTAACCGCTAACCAAGATCATGCAACAGTCTCTTGACACAGGGGTTGTACCGACAGACTGGAAAATTGCAAACTTAATACCGGTCCACAAAAAGGGAGACAAAACCGAACCAGGTAACTACAGACCAATAAGCCTGACTTCTATTATATGGAAACTTATGGAAACTATAATAAGATCTAAAATGGAAAATTACCTATATGGTCACAATATCCTGGGAGACAGTCAGCATGGTTTTAGGAAAGGGAGATCGTGTCTAACCAACCTGCTTGATTTTTTTGAGAATGCAACATCGACAATGGATAATTGCAAAGCATACGACATGGTTTATTTAGATTTCCAGAAAGCTTTTGACAAACTCCCGCATAAAAGATTAATTCTCAAACTGAACACAGTAGGGATTCAAGGAAATGCATGCACATGGATTAGAGAGTGGTTAACATGTAGAAAACAGAAAGTACCGATTAGAGGAGAAACCTCAAAATGGAGCGAGGTAACCAGTGGTGTACCACAGGGATCAGTATTAGGTCCTCTGCTATTCCTAATCTACATCAATGATTTAGATTCTGGTATAGTAAGCAAACTCGTTAAATTTGCAGACGACACAAAAATAGGAAGAGCGGCAAACACTGTTGCAGCAGCAAAGGTCATTCAAAATGATCTAGACAGCATTCAGAACTGGGCACACACATGGCAAATGACATTTAATAAAGAAAAGTGTAAAGTATTGCATGCGGGCAATAAAAATGTGCATTATAAATATCATACGGGAGATACTGAAATTGAAGAAGGGAACTATGAAAAAGACCTAGGAGTTTATGTTGACTCAGAAATGTCTTCATCTAGACAATGTGGGGAAGCTATAAAAAAAAGGCCAACAGGATGCTTGGATATATTGTGAAAAGTGTTTAAGTTAAATCAAGGGAAGTAATGTTAAAACTTTACAATGCATTAGTAAGACTTCACCTAGAATATTGTGTTCAGTTCTGGTCACCTCGTTACAAAAAGGATATTGTTGCTCTAGAAAGTGCAAAGAAGAGCAACCAGAATTATCCCGGGTTTAAAAGGCATGTTGTATGCAGACAGGCTAAAAGAATTGAATCTATTCAGTCTTGAACAAAGAAGTCTACGCGGTGATCTGATTCAAGCATTCAAAATCCTAAAAGGTATAGATGTCGACCCAGGGGATTTTTTTGACCTGAAAAAAGAAACAAGGACCAGGGGTCACAAATGGAGATTAGATAAAGGGGCATTCAGAACAGAAAATAGGAGGCACTTTTTTACACAGAGAATTGTGAGGGTCTGGAACCAACTCCCCAGTAATGTTGTTGAAGCTGAAACCCTGGGATCCTTCAAGAAGCTGCTTGATGAGATTCTGGGATGAATAAGCTACTAACAACCAAAACGCGCAAGATGGGCTGAATGGCCTCCTCTCGTTTGTAAACTTTCTTATGTTCTTAATATGTACATAATCACACTGTTCAAAACTAACACAACAAGAAAGAGTTCACATCCTTTTTTTATTTAACAGCTGTAATACACACAGTACTGTATCAATGCCTCTGTAATTTCCATTGATAAATCATTACAAAATAACATCTTAGAGTTTTATTACACTTGATGATCGGTTCCCTTTTCTCTTTTGCAGTTGTAGTTTTTGTTTTGCACTTTGGAAACATGAAAGAAAAAAAGCACAGATGAATATAATTGAAGTAGACTGTAAACCCGACACACATTTTTTTAAATGCACATTCAGTTGGAAGATTATTTTTCTTTTAAATAATAATAATGATAATAATTGGGCTTCTGGTTTTCTTTTCATCCCTCCTTTACAAATTAATTTCACAACTAACACATTTCTCAGTTTTAATTCAGAAACCAATTGTTTCTACTAACTTGGCTTGTGTTTTTCATGCATTTGATCTTCTTTTACTGTGTCTGAAAAACACAAGCCAAGTTAGTAGAAACAATTGATTTCTGAATTAAAACTGAGAAATGTGTTAGTTGTAAAATTGGGGCAACCTTGGCCCCCACCTCTTTGATAGTTGTGCCTGTTTGCTTGGTGCTGGCCAAGGTTGCCCCAATTGTTTCTTCCAAGTTAACTTGTGTTTTTGATACAAGTTAGAAGAAACAACTGGGGCAACCTTGGACCTCATCGGTTTTACAGTTGTGCCTGTTTGTTTTCTGCTGAGCAAGGTTGCCCCAAAGGTTTCATAAAGCTTGTCTTGTGTTTTTGATATCTCTACTTTAAATGGCTGGGCTCTTTTGATAACTTGGCATTTCACATTTCCAAAGTGTTTTTGTTTGAGATTCATAATGCAAGGTTGACATTTTTTTTCCTCATGACAGAACAGTCTTTAACCCTTTGCGGTCCTATGTCAGACCTGGTCCGACATCGCAATTTCCCCTTAAACGTAAAATACAGGTCTCTAGTCGTTTTTTCTCTGGAAAAAGCCGAGAAAACCATTCAATGGCCGAGTGAGACCGATAGGAGCCGAAATAAAAAAGGACGTATCTCATGAATACAGATCGCCCCGACACCACATAGATAACACGGACATAAACAAACAAGATAGCTGCTTCTGCATCCAGCGCTCAAAGAACATCAGACATTTGCAGAGCTTTTTTTAGATGTTATAGTAATAAAATAAATTATGATAAAACGAGTGATCAGGAGATGATTTATCGGTATGTACTATTATTAAGACGTATGTGAAAAATATAGTCAACAAGGGGTGGGGCGGGGCTGGAGATGCAGTACTGAGTGTCCTGTTGATATGCAGTGCCTTTTAAACCTGTTTTACTGTGAAAAAAATACTTTTAAACAGCGGTTCTAAAATAAACTGCGCGTGTGAAAATAAATTGGACCCGACGCGCCTGAGACGCGCTGAATAAATGGACCGCTAAAGGTTAAGGTTTCTCTCCTCTGTGGATTTGTTGGTGTTTCTGAAGGCCTTGTTTAAAACGGAAACACTTACCACAGTCAGAGCAGCGATACGGTTTCTCTCCTCTGTGAATTCGCTGGTGTGAAACAAGGTTGTCTAACCGACTAAAACTCTTCCCACAGTCAGAGCAGCGATACGGTTTCTCTCCTGTGTGAATTCGCTGGTGTGCTTTCAGGGTTCCTGCCCGACTGAAACTCTTCCCACAATCAGAGCAGCGATACAGTTTCTCCCCTCTGTGAATTCGCTGGTGTGAAACAAGGTTGTTTGACTGACTGAAACTCTTCCCACAGTCAGAGCAGCGATACGGTTTTTCTCCTGTGTGAATTCTCTGGTGTGAAACAAGGTTGTTTGACTGACTGAAACTCTTCCCACAGCGAGTGCAGGAATACGGTTTCTCTCCTGTGTGAATTCGCTGGTGTGCTTTCATGTCTCCTGACCTACTGAAACTCTTCCCACAGTCAGAGCAGCGGTACGGTTTCTCTCCTGTGTGAATTCGCTGGTGTGTTTTCATGTCTCCTGACCTACTGAAACTCTTCCCACAGTCAAAGCAGCGATACGGTTTCTCTCCTGTGTGAATTCGCTGGTGTGAAACAAGGCTGTCTGACCGACTGAAACTCTTCCCACAGTCGGAGCAGCAATACGGTTTCTCTCCTGTGTGAATTCGCTGGTGTGAAACAAGGTTGTTTGAATGACTGAAACTCTTCCCACAGTCAGAGCAGCGATACGGTTTCTCTCCTGTGTGAGTTTGCTGGTGTGTTTTAAAATGCTCTAACTGGGTGAAACCTTTCCCACAGTCAGGATATTCTCCAGCGCCCGCCCTCGCTTTAACTGCTGGACTGGAAACTGGAAAATATGAACAGGAAAGAAAGTAAGAGGGACTGCTTGTAGGCTTAGGTAGGGATGGAAATAAGCCCCCCTTTGCACAGCAGTTTGATCCCTTCCTGGTTTTACTATACATGTTACCTATACATTGGTGCTAATCAGGCTCATTTTAAAACCTGGAATAGGTGAATCTGCTATGCAACAGGAGTCTTATTTCCATCCCTCACTTAGGGCAGGTGGTGGATTTGATTAAAACATGTGAATTTCAGCTGTGGGGGCTTGCAATAGGTTACAACAGCTTTTAAAAAAACAAATAAACAAAGCCTTTACTTTATGTGTAAAAGCAGTCAGTAAAGACTGATGCTGGTGAAACCGAGCCCTGGGATCAAAACCTGCCTTCCAAGACCTCCTGTATTGTTTCAGGTCTATTTCCTCTAACACACGCTAAAATTATAGATTTTTCAATAGCATTACTTTACGCATTTACAAAAATATCCATATATTGTTACACTGAACATTTATAATGATATATACAGTACTTTAGTGTTTCTAATCCTTGGTATAATTACCCCCACTCCCAGAGCAATGACTACATTATATCTGTATCTGAAGTTCACCAGTATTGAGTCCTATCTTGAACTGGTTGGAGTGGTACAGCAAAAACAAACAGCTAGTAATGTAACCTACATGCTCCCTCCCTCCCTCTCAACCACACTGTGGATATCACGCAATCTAGAATGACAATGTCACAGCTACTGGGAGTCACTCACCTGCTAGACTGCATTCTGAATGGGAGCGCCCGTCTCCCTTTCCACCTCCTTGCATGCTGTTGGGAGAGCCTTCCTCTCCAGCGCCTTGCTCTCTCACGCAGATTCTCTCCAGCACCACGCTACACTCCCGCAGGCGTACAGGCTCCAGCTCAGGGATGTTTGGTTTGAAGTCCTCGGATTCTTCCTTCCCTGGTTCCATGTGCTCAAACTCTACTTCAGGGGGCTCCCGTTTAATACGGACAGTTTCCAGCACCTCTTCTTGTTTAACAGGAAGGGGTTCTTCTGTCTGGGGGATCTCCAATTCATTGTGCTCAGCTTTAATCTCAGAGACCTCTGGCTGACTGCTGTCAAATTGCACCACACAGAGCTCCTGTTTAATGGGGAGGGAAGCCAGCCCAGAGAACTCCACTCTAATGGGGACAAGTTCAAGGAACTCCTCTTTAATCTGGACAGATTCCATCTTCACACTGTCCATGGCAGCACACGGGATTCTGTTTAGTAGCTGCTGAAAAACAAATGCATGTATTTATTTAAATACAGGGTTATGATGGTGTGACAGGGGACTGCCCCGTCTTTATGATCATGGTTGGGACTGGCAGGGAGGGGCTTTTATCCACAGGGGATAAAAGCCAGGGTGGAGGCCCTAGCTAGAGAGAGAATTGTAGAGAGAGTTCTGGAAGGAGAAGGAGTGTTTTGTTTGTGCTGTGTTTTTCTGTTCCAGTGAAGGCAACGCCCAGCCTGAAAACTTTATTTCGTAAGTTTTTGTTTTGTGTTTGTATTTTGTGTTTGAAACCTTTTTGTTTGGCCCTCATGCTGGTTTATTTTGTATTCTTGTTTATTAAAAACTTTATTTTTTAACTTTATACTGTCTCTGCGTCTCAAACCTCGGTCAATCCTGTCACAGATGGCCATTCAAGGGGCCGACAACATCTGTCCTTAATAGCAGGGGTGGCTTTGCTAATGAAGGGACATACAATTTCTTGTAATGACTTCATAATACCAGAGGATTTTATCTGTTGAAATGTTTACATAATGTATCCTGATGTAACTTAAAAAAGAGGATGGTGAGTAAGTAGATTCAAGAAACTGCACAGAGTCCTTTTCTTCAGTCAGTTGTTAGGTTTATTGAAATATGCAGGGAGTCTGGTCCCAGGTACAGGACACAGAATACTCGTTCTTACAATTGTTGCATGACATTAAATACCCTTCTGCATAGGTGTCTTTCTCCTCCTCTTTCTCTGACACTTAACCAATAGAAAAGGTACAACTCATTATCATTATGTGTGTGTGTGTGTGTGTGTGTGTGTGTGTGTGTGTGTGTGTGTGTGTGTGTGTGTGTGTGTGTGTGTGTGTGTGTGTGTGTGTGTGTGTGTGTGTGTGTGTGTGTGTGTGTGTTCTAGTGTGAAGATCTCTGAACTCAGTGCTTTCTTCAGACCCTGGTGTCACAAAGGTCCATACATCTGGTTTTTGTCATCTTCCTTGTTCCTATCTCTCCGATTTTCCTAAGACACTTTGATCCCAGTGGCATTATCTCTTTTTGGATCTCTCTGAAGTCTTAGAGCCTGGTCTCTTCGGTCCCCTTTGAAAACTAGCTTTATGACCCCGTCATAAACCAGCTGTATTTTCTAAGCAAAAACCTGTTAACTAGTTTTATAACCCAGTGGATTCCCCAAATTTCATGTCAGGGCTGGAGATCAAAGGGCTTGTTTGTACAGCCGTGTTCTGCTGGCCAGCCATTTGCTTTGACACAAATGAATCTTAACTTCTCTACCATATTGCAGCTTTCATCTATCACAGCAGTGCTTGCATTTTTGGAACTAACAGTTTTTTCTATCCAATGTTAAATCACTTTTCAGAAAAATAACATGAATACAGCCGTCATTCCTCATGTGTAGCAAACTGCTATTCAATACTTGTTCCATGTTTTCCAACATACCCCACTTTTAAAATATAAGATGGAGGGGGGTGACCCGCTACAACCAAGTTGCTTACGTGATCCCGAGCCCTCAGATGTCCTCTTCGCTGGTTCTGAGTAGTCACATCAAGTACCGTGTTTGTATAATATATTATAGTGAAGTATGTTCCTCTCATTCTAAGTCTCTCCATTATGTGTAGGTATCTACCTTGCCTTTGCTGTTTCTCCATGTAAGTATGTCATGAGCAAAAACAAACAAAAAAAAAAACAAACAAACATACGTAAAAATAATACAAAAAATGGAAAATAAACATACAATAAACATACAGAAAAATACAGTAAATACAGTTTATCACTGTACACAGGTGTTATTTCTTATTCATGGTGGCTCCCAGTAAGTTTACAGTTTCCCATCTGCCAATGGTCCTTTCTAACTGTCGGTGTTGTTTTTTCCACCAAAAACACTGAATGCTATTCCATAAAATCAATACTATTACTATTAACAGTATTATTAAAACAACATAATCCCCAAAAGTGTGCCCTAAGGCCTGTCCTGACCATCCATATCGTTTCAATACGGTGGCTTTTAATTGTGCCAAATCAACTTCGACCTTAGCTTTGAGCAGCTTCTGTTCCGCTCTTTGTAGGGCTATTTTAACCAATTTGTGCACTTGAGAAAAAATGACCGAATATGAATCTAGATATGTGTCATCCCACCAAGCAGTAATTTGGAACTCCTCTGCTTCAGGTTCAGGTATATATATATCTCCAATCTGAACTGCATGTGTTGGAGAAAAACAAAATCCTGGAGAAGTCTGACAAGTTAAATCTCCATATTTAAAATTGGTATGGTTACTCAACACACACCATTGATATTTCCCAACCTGCACTGCTTTTTTCCACCCCTCTAGTGGATGTACCTCTAATTCAGTGCTTATATTTCTATTAATTCCGGTGATTGCAGGACACCGGCAAACTACATGACTATTTGTTTCATAACAACATGCTTCATGCACCACACCACTCCAGTTCCCTCGCTGAACTTTCCATGTAGCCTTTTCCCAAACTATCACTGTCTCATTGTGTAGTACTCCTATCGGTCTAATCTTCAAACTGTCTTTATACTGGTTATTAGGATCCAGGTATGGTATTGAGAGATAGAACCCTATGTGACCAGGTGGTTCCTTGCCATTCTCCTTTGGCCACACTAAACTAGCTCCCAGGAGGTCAGTCTGATCAGGGTGGATCATTGCCAACCTCAACCTGAGTTCCTCCTGTGCATGTCTAGGTACCACTCTTAGCCTAATGTCCATTATTTCTTCCTTCATTGTTTTTAAAAGGTCACCCGCAAATATTCTACAATCTATTGCTTTGGTCAAATTGCGCAGGGCTCCCTCTGTTCCATCCATTAGCTCGTATATAGCTGTACCCTGGAGCCTAATCCCTTGATTTACATACATCTGTCCATTCCCCAATCTTTATATTTCTTCTCTCACAGCACTTGCTATCCAAGTTTGCCCTTTTTGACATTTGATAAATATCCCAGCTGTTTGCAACAGAATTTCCTGCACCAAACCAGCCTGCTATTTCATCAAAAAGTCCCCTCTTCCTACGTTTCTCATTACCTTCATACATTCGTTCGCCTATTCGCTCTTTGTAATCTCTTATTGTACTACTTATTTCTCTTTGAAGCCAATTCTGGATATTGGTGTATTGCTTGCAATGCTGTTCAAACATAACAGTTAGATTTGTGAAATTATACATTACACACGATAATACTATATTCACATTATCCAAAACAGTTTTTCTTTCTGGTCCGAGAATGATACCTTCCCGAGGTAGGAGGTGCAAAGGGGACATACTTTCGTAGTGATTTTAACTCGATAGTACGGTTTACTGCCCTGTTTCAAGAAATTAGATCACCCCGCATGGAACAAGTGTAAATTACTGACGTACTCAACTCCTTACAGCAATCTATGCCTCCCAATTTCACCCACCCGTCCTGCTCTTTAGCTACGCGGTGCAGTGTTGGTTTAACTCTGTAAGCTCATAATCACATCTTCTATCCGAAACTACAGTACTCTCAGAATAAACTCTATGTTCCAGCTGTGGATCCCCATCCTCTTGATCAGAACCACACTCATGTTGCTCTAACACATTTAGGTGTATCATTATTTTTAACCCGTATGTTAAATTACATCTTTCTAGAATCCAATATTCTAGACCATCTCAATCTTATAATGCACTTAAGACTGATTAAAACCTAAAACTATAACTTCAAAAATGATCACTATGCATTGAACAAGTACTAAAATAGTGCCTCATTTTAGACATATTCAACACTACAGCATATCATTCAAAGTTCACATGATTTCCACAATTAATGTCTAATATAGGTAACCATATTTTTCAGTAGAACAGCTGTTTTCAATTGGTATTTCCATTCAACATAGGATGTCCCATTACCTTACAAGTACATATTAATATAGTCTTATGTTCCTAACAACACTCCAAATAATCCATTGCAAGACACCAACCATTTTACCTCCCTACCATGGATGGCAGATACAATGTCTTAACAATGCCACTCTTAAGTGTCATGAACAACACAAACTCCATACTCCCGTGCCTCTAGAGGTCAATGGTACAACCTTTGCAGTTTTTGTTATTTTACTGAATGTGATTAGTAATGAATTACATGAGACCTTCCCATCTCTGCACTCCAGGATCGCTGACATATTACCTTTAGTATCTTTAAACTAAGACAAATCTTTTCACCAATCATACATCTATACCCCAAGTTTATAATACGTAGTTTCATTATCAGGTATGTTAACTGAAATTAACAGTCCCCATTACATCCCCAAAAATGTCACTTTAACGTCATCATAATTTCTTCTTTTGATATGCAGACTGGAATGGTTCCCCATATGTAAGAATGTCTCTGTGGTTTCAGATACTTCCTCATGACCATCTCTCAGCAACTTACACTCTTGTTCCAGATATATGGTAGAGCTTAATTACTACATATCATGGGCAAGCATTGTAAAGTTATGCAGGTTAATATGTACAGTTCCTGTTTGCATATCCAAATTGTCCCACAAGTGTATTGGAACTTTCTGCACAAACTCTTCTGAAATGGTCCTCTCAGTTCTGATGAACAGCATTGTGCTTCCATTCCACATGAACGCCATCAGTATTATCTCGGAACCTGTGGAGAACAAGTGCAGTATTTATTCTTTTGATTAATATCTGATTTAATTTCAAAAAGGTTAATTCTTGAATAGTCTCTTTTTCATCTGCATTGATAATGTTATTGGAATTCTAAGAATCGCCAATGTCTGTTAATTCTATCTTGTATTTTTCTCAAAGCCTATGTCCACCCCATATTGTGAACATAATATAAAATATCAGTTCCAGCATGAACCTGTAGGAGAAGAGAAAAGCCTTAGACCTGTGTCTGTACTCTGAAAGTAACTACAAATCTCTATCTGCTTCATTGCTCACAATTACTACTCTAAACTAACTGCATCATTACCCTTAGGAATTTCCGTTCTCCAGCAGGCTTGCTTATCAGTGAAACTAGTTTTCACTCCCTCATTTTTGTATTGTCAATTTCAAATTGATTTCTCCCAGTTTGTCCATTATCTCATATGGACCTCCCCAATCAGCCTTCCAACCCCCGCTTTTTTTTTTTTTTTTTTAATTTGAATGGAGACCCTGAGTGGGGTTGGAATCAGTGCCTGTTTTAATGCCTCAATTCAGGTGTTCATAGAGGGTGACAGCTAGTTCGCTGTATCCTTCCATGAAGTCCTGACAGAATCCAAATATGCCCAAAAAGATCTAAGGGGCAGATTTTTAATCAGCTTTTTATTTCCTGGGTCAGGTGTGTGTCCTCCAGTTTCCACCTGTACTCCTAAGAAACAAACAGATGATTTCATTAATGCAGCTTTCTTTAGATTTAATTTGAGAGCAGCGTGCTCCTCCAGCAACAGATAGTGCTTCTCCGCAGTTCCCGTTGCAACAGTATGTCGTCCACATACTGTATGATATTACCTAGTTGAGAACAGTCCTGTAAGATGTTAGTCATACATTGATCTCTCCCTTCTTGGCAAGACGTCCAGAACACATATCACAATAACAGTTGAAAAGAAAGTTTACAAAGAAATGTATTCAAACGTTAATGTTTCTCAATAACGCTTACAGAAATAAAAGTACTGCCTATTCTTGCTGCAATTAATAACAGCATCCTTTTAGCAGATCAAAATAAATCAGGATCTATTATAGAAATAGTCCAGTGAGAAAAAGAAAATGTGTGTGCACATAAACCTGACCTTCATGAGCACCTGTTTATGATGCTTCTTTTTTAGAATGTGATCCACAAGCTCTACCAACCCAGAGCTCTTTGGGTGGCAGAGGACATGGAATCACTGTACTTCGCCAACCAGGGCGCAGGTTGCTTCATGCTTAAGCCAGCGAATATATTCTTCATTTGATTAATTTACACGGGCGTTTCCCCATGGTCAATCCTACCAAGTGCATTTGTATTACTGTGAGTGCATAATTACTTTTGCTACTGCGACTGTCTGTTCTGTATTAGACAGTGAGAAGTTGACCTTATTTTGCATCACAATATTTCCATTAGCTCAGCCTCCTGTGCTGAACTTCCACAACAGAGTATTCATACCCTATATTCACAGACAAACACACAAACATTAACCAACAGACTGTCTATCATACCTATATCACAATCCATCAATCCAGCAGTCCTATACTGCACCATCAATAATCTCATGTCACTCGCGATTTATTCATGTTTCAGTTATCACATTAATCTAATTATCATCACCTCTCCTGCAAGAAGCTCCGTAAAATACTAATTGTAACCAACATAAACAAAACACATCGTACACATGTGTGCAAACATCCCATTTCACATCACTCACGTAGCTCTGAGTGACACTGCTTTTGTCTCCTGCATCACTGCATTCTGATGCCTTAGCAGAAGCTGAAATCCCTGTAGATCACTCTGATATCGATTGTGACCTCTTTTTCCCCATTTGAATTGTATTTTATGCTCTCTAACAATTCAACTTTTTTTTTCCTTCTACTCGTGTATGGTAGTGTGCTTTAGCAACATCAGAATAAACCCAGTTAATACTGATAACATCAGTGCTTTATTAAACTACGTGTTTTCCATTCAAAGAGAATGCAATCTCCCTGTTTAATTCAACATGAACTAAACAATCATTAATAAACAGACCCCTTAAAAATAAAACATCGTTTTAACTCTGCACTTTTTTTTTAGCTACACCAATAATACAAACTCTACCACTCATGTGATCTTGGTTTCAAATATGTATTCATAGGTGATTCATAAAATTCACCCGTGTCTTAAACATAAAATTCACTCTCAAACAAACACTTAACATTCATTCATGAAAATATTTTTAATAAAATATTTCCAGGTCGACAATTTAATTTGTTTAAGATTTATTGATCTCCAAAAACATTTGTTCTCTTCCTAAAAGTCTTTTTATTTTTTAGTCTGTCTAACAGTGATCTATTCTCATAGTCTTTTCTCTCTCTGCCCAAATATGGTCACGCAAGTTTTTTTCCTATTCCTCCCTGAATCTGTGACCAGGGAGACACAGACCCTGCATACCAAAATAATACCACCACTTTCTTTTCAAGTAAATCCTCTATCAGAAAGACAAACTGTTCCTCTTGTTTTACCAATATAATCCTGAACAAACTATTAATTGTTGCTTTGTATATTTGTGTTATTGTTTTAGTTCAAAGGTTGGCCATTCCTTTGCATTCAAACACTAACACAATACAAATAACTCATCAGTTAACATGGGTCTCTTTCCCTTATCAAACCCTCTTATGATCGAGGCAAGACAATAAGTATTCATGCTGGTTCTTAGTACATAGTTTTACTAAGATGTTACTTTATCTCCACGCTTAAGCAAAATCAGAATTACTCAAACAATCATTAATAAGCAACTTCTTAATTACATTTTAATGTGACCTTTTAATTTTACAGTTTTTTTTGTGGGCTACCAGTTTTGAATCTCCTTTGTCTTTTTCTTCTTACGAGACACACACTCCTGACCTGTCACATGAACATGTACATTCCTGTTCTGTACATAGCTTCCCTTTTTGCCATGTTTTAACACATAGTCTATGTTCCATATTCTCCAGTCATCCATTTGATGACATTGAGGGTCAGCTTCTAACATATTTGGAGTTGATCAGACTCCCAACAAAACACAAAACTAACAAAACAACTTGTTTTTAGTTTTGTCTTGTTTTTACCAATATTCTGTGTTTAAAGCTATGCTTAATGAAGCATAAACTTTTATTTTGGTTTATTGCACATTTAATTTACACTTTTGTATGTGCTATTTGGGCTTAACTGGAACTTATTGCCTGATTGTTCCTTATCTGTACCACCTAATGTGGACAGTTAAATAAGAGGCTTATCCTATTGCCCCCTTATCGTGACTTCTAAACCAAACAGTAAAAACAAAGACAAAACAGGTGTACCAAACCCTCTCAAAAACAAACATAAAACATAAATCCGAGTATGCCCGTACCTGTTGAGCTATACAAGTCCGTGTAACTAGTCCAATAGACTCTACTGGCACGTCATAACACTACACGATTTACTCTGACTTTTTTAGGAATCCAGAGGTCCTCTTTCATACCTAAAGTCCTAATAGTCAATACACTTTTAGTTCAGCGGTCAATCTCTCTTGACTTAACTAATTGTGTCCTCAATGTACATGAATTATCAAGAAGTCCTCTTTCATATTCTACCCTTGATTCTCACTACATTCTAAACACTGCATATAAAACAATAAACCAGTAACTACTCACCAATGTACGTGGTTATATGTTCGAGCTGAAGTCCTGATTCAAAATTCTCCACACCGTCTGGTCAGAAGTTAGAAGCAGTCTCTGTCCATTCGCTTTGTCCTGGTCCTGTGCACAGGATTCAGGCTGGGCAAATGGGTTTCTCTGCAGTCAGGTATCAAACCCTCCCCGGTTTTTTGAAAAAAAAAAAAGTTTCAGGAAACAGTCCACAGGTGGCTCGCCAAATGATGTAACTTAAAAAAGAGGATGGTGAGTAAGTAGATTCAAGAAACTGCACAGAGTCCTTTTCTTCAGTCAGTTGTTAGGTTTATTGAAATATGCAGGGAGTCTGGTCCCAGGTACAGGACACAGAATACTCGTTCTTACAATTGTTGCATGACATTAAATACCCTTCTGCATAGGTGTCTTTCTCCTCCTCTTTCTCTGACACTTAACCAATAGAAAAGGTACAACTCATTATCATTATGTGTGTGTGTGTGTGTGTGTGTGTGTGTGTGTGTGTGTGTGTGTGTGTGTGTGTGTGTGTGTGTGTGTGTGTGTGTGTGTTCTAGTGTGAAGATCTCTGAACTCAGTGCTTTCTTCAGACCCTGGTGTCACAAAGGTCCATACATCTGGTTTTTGTCATCTTCCTTGTTCCTATCTCTCCGATTTTCCTAAGACACTTTGATCCCAGTGGCATTATCTCTTTTTGGATCTCTCTGAAGTCTTAGAGCCTGGTCTCTTCGGTCCCCTTTGAAAACTAGCTTTATGACCCCGTCATAAACCAGCTGTATTTTCTAAGCAAAAACCTGTTAACTAGTTTTATAACCCAGTGGATTCCCCAAATTTCATGTCAGGGCTGGAGATCAAAGGGCTTGTTTGTACAGCCGTGTTCTGCTGGCCAGCCATTTGCTTTGACACAAATGAATCTTAACTTCTCTACCATATTGCAGCTTTCATCTATCACAGCAGTGCTTGCATTTTTGGAACTAACAGTTTTTTCTATCCAATGTTAAATCACTTTTCAGAAAAATAACATGAATACAGCCGTCATTCCTCATGTGTAGCAAACTGCTATTCAATACTTGTTCCATGTTTTCCAACATATCCATTCCATATATTATTTATTGCAGATTTCTTTCGAGCAACATGTTCTAACATTTGTTTCAGATTTGGAACATACCCAGTAGTCTCTGCATATAGGAATACCTCCTAAGAGAACACTTTTTGATATAGACTGACTACACAGGGGAAAGTTGACAGAGATTCATTTTTATTTTTTCACTCTGCTATTTGAAGCTGCATCTGTATTGTGAATGACTAGCGTATCATATCGGAGGCATGGATTAGTGATGAGACATTATCACTTTTACAAGTCAATTTGATTATCGATTATCAGTTACGATTATTCTAATAACATCCTTCTAGGGGCAAAAAGTCACAAAAAGGTTCCTGATTAAATGTTTTTTTATTCTAATTAAACTACAATAAACTTCAGTAACTTTTCCAACAGCACTTTCAAACCTAGAAAACATACAGTATGCATTATATTGAAGTCAATACTAAAGCAGCATAAGCAATATATAAACCATACCACTTCACAGAAACCATTTTTAAATAAAGAAGAAAAGCACACACAATCTGACAATGCACTCTCATGCTCTCAACTGCCTGAATCTTCTCTTAAAGTCTTTCGAATCTCTTACACCCCAGGGAATTATGCACAGAAAAAAAAATATCCAAAATGATGCGGTATCTCTGAACAAGTGTGTGCAAAGTAACAAAACTATTGTGCAGTTGTATTGGGTCCTACTCTCATACTGGATATGAAAATACTAGCATAAGTTAAAAAATACTAGAAAACAATGGATTTTTTTCTGAATTCCATGATTGATATAAAGGAACACCAGCTCCTTCAGTTTGTCTTCCGAAAGAGAACGCCTCCGATCGGACAGGACAAGATTCCACAGCGAGGTGCTGCGCTCGGCATCGGCTGTATTTACTGCATCGATGTATCTGAAAGCTAATGTTTTCACATTAAGAAGACGGTCAGCTGTCGATGACCAAAACAAGTCAATGTCGAATTTCCCCTGTGGATCGCATCGGCCGTCACCTTCACAGTGTTCAAAGCAAAGCAATGAAAATCTTTTAGTCTCTCGTTTGCTGATATATTTGCAACGTGGGATCTTTGTCGTGGCATTTTCTGGCAGAATCAGTCAATGTTCCCTTTATCCTCAGTGGGTCAAATGCACTGAACTGAACTAACTCTGCAAGTTCGTTGCAATTGGCCCTATATTACGATCATGTGTGTTGTTTATGTATTAAGTTTAAAAATGTTTAGTAAAACAGCATGACCTCCAGTTTTTGGAAAATTGATAAACTGTCAGTAATGAAATACAAATCGAGATGTAAGAGTCTGTGCGATGTATTTAAACACCCAAAATCAATATAAATGAAATGGCGACATCGAAGGCACAAGGACCTGTTTTAACACACATACATAAATACATACATACTATATAATAAATATACACATATATTATACACACACAAATGTGTTATGAAAATGTGTTTAACACTGCCATAGACATGAATGCGGCAGAATACCGGAAAATATATTTTCCAAAGAATAGCTACGGATACATATATATATATATACACATTATATATATATATATATATATATATATATATATATATATATATATATATATATATATATATATATATACACATTAATATATATATATATGTACATTAATATATATATATATATGTCAATTAATATATATATACTATATATACACACACACAATGTTTGTGGCTCAGATGCCGGGAGCTGTTTAGGTTTATGTTGCCCTGGTTGCCACCTTGCTGGCTATTCAAGCCACAGTGAGCAGCCCCATCGTGTGCCACATAATCAGGGTGCCTCGGACAAACCATTTGAATGTGTTTCGTTTTTTTCTTTTGCATATTTTCAATTAATCATTTTTTTTGGTTGCTTTTTTGTCCCTTTTGTATATATGGCCATAATTGCTTTATTTTGAGTCCAATTTGTTCCAAAATAAATGTCCATGTCCCTACATGATGAAGTTTCATTGTGCAATGCCAGATTTGAGCTGGCCACGCTAAAACATCTTTTACAAACAATAAATGTGTTTTTCTAAAAATCACCTCTCCTTTTTCTGTGGTTTTTGTTATCTGTATTGAGCAGGGGGAGTCTCAGGCTATTTAATTTATATTATATGGAAGTCTAGTGTGTGTGCATTCATTTCATGTATGACATATACCTGTAACCTTTATAGTTAAAGAGTTATAGTCACAAATCTAACAGTAAAAACCTGCGAAAATAACTCGGACCCTATTATTAACCTCCTTGTGCTCCGTGTTTCGGGTGAGACGCTGTTTATGCATAGTTCACACACACCCTATAGTCTCTGTAAGTTGTCTTGGATAAAGGTGTCTGCTAAACTCTATATATATATATATATATGAGTCAGTTTTCGCGTCCCTCGTTGATCAGTGTTGTACACACACTATGGTATAGCGGTAGTTCGCCTGCCCCTCAATGTAAATACCCAGCTAACACACTAAGACTCAAACACGTTGTCATTAATATTAAACATAAAAACGTCGGTACCTTATTTTTTATTGATTAAATTGTTATTTTTTAAATGGACTCGGTGTTGTTGATGACGTCACGCCTGTTCATTTAACAAACAAAGTGTCACAAACAAATAACCTTCAATTAAAATGAATAATACTGTAACTTACCTTTTAGTCTCGTCCACGCCTTACAAACGGGTATGTAATATCGTTTAACTAAACACACAAATAATAATAATGATAATAATTAACCCGCCTCCTCACGGCTCGGTGTTTATCTCGCGCTGTTTGAGAAACGCCGCGCTCTGTTTGAAGCGTCAGCAGCTCGGAGTTCCCGGATGATGACGCACACCCGCTCTCTGGGATGGAACCGCACAACAGTCTCGCGTTTTGATTGGTCCATGTCTGTCACATGAATGTGTCGTCACACGCGTGGAAAAGCGTGCAGGCATTTTTAACATTGTGATCAGAGAGAGAGAGAGAGAGTGATCTGCTTTCCACAACCTTACCATTAAAATATAATGTGGTATTACACTGCACTGATACAACAAACTATGGGAGATTACTTTATATGAATGATCATGTTATGCACGAATGTAAGAATTGGCTTTCTGTGGTGGTGTACTTTTTTCTTTCAAGTAGCATATATCTATAATCGTTTTTGAACATGTGAACATGTACATAACCACACTGTTCAAAACTAACACAACAAGAATGCTTTTTTTTATTTAACGGTTGTAATACATACAGTACTGTATCGATGCCTCTGTAATTTCCATTGATAAATCATTACAAAATAACATCTTTTTATTACACTTGATAGTCGGTTCTCTTTTCTCTTTTGCAGTTGTAGTTTTTGTTTTGCACTTTGGAAACATGAAAGAAAAAAAACACAGATGAATATAATTGAAATAGACTGTAAACCCGACACACACACACACAGCTCACAATATTACAGCAGATATCAGGAAAAATCTATTCAGGTAACTGACAGTCTATTCATTATTTACAATCACTCTCAATATCTCTACTTCAGCCTCCTCCACTCAGAGCCGCAGAGAGCCCTCATGCGCCCCGGGGAATGATGGGTACGTTCAGACATTTTGATCATGGTTTGGTTTTTCATTTGTGTAATTTCTTGTTATATTATGTATACTCTTAATATGCTGCATGGATAGATGCTTCTCTGTGGTTTCTGTGTTTCTACGCTTTGAGATGCGTGCATCTAGGAGCTTTATAAAATAAAGATTATTATTATTATAAAATGTCTTAACTATTAATATCCAGGAATATAACTAGCAAACCTCTGATTATTAACAAAACGCTTCACTGTCACCCATACTTTTACAGCTTGTTTTCTGTGTACATAATTTAATAAGAAGTTAATAACAGCACCTGTTTATTTTGAGCGAATAAAAGACATGTGGATGACTGCAAAGTGGAAGCCTGAACTGAAGGCAAATTAGTGCTATTTGATTCGCTGGCTGCTCTGAAAAAGCAACCTAAATGTAATGTTGAATTTCATTGGCTGGCTGTGATGTAATGCTTTGTCATTGGCCACTGAGGTGTCAGACCATGGGAAGAGCGTTTTTATTCCCCCAGATGATTGTACATTTGAAAACAATGGAGAGAGACAGAGAGAACAGGCAGAAAGGGGAACACAACTTTATTAAACAAAGTCTGAATATCATTTTCATTCCAGAATGTAATAAATGAATGTTGTTTCTTTTTTTGTTTGTTTATCGTTGCGGTTGTTTCTAAACCCTGGTTTTCTTGTCATTCTTGGCACGATAAAGGAGTTTTGTCGACTTGCCGCCTAATTGGTGCTGTTGGTCCTGCAGGGGCTTGCGTGCTGGGGTGCCTGCACCTCAAAAAAGGAATTAGGCCTCAAATATGTAGGCAATGTTTGTGTAAATCCTTCAAAAATATTCAGAGCTTGAGAAAGTTCCTGGAGCATTGTATCACACATCAGGTTCTGTAAACTAATGTAAATTTAATGTCCGAGGACAAAATTACTCCTTGCTGATTGGTTGTTTTAAGATATTTTTTTTTCCAAAATACTAAAACATCCTTGTTGAACAGAAAGATAAATATCGTAATCAAGCCATTTCTTTTCCTGTGTTCTGGTTAATTACGTGTTTTTTTATGGCAGAGCTGCGGGCATAAAATACATTTTTATAAATGTACGATTTAGTGTAATTATCGGAATGTGATTTTCGGTTTTAATAGATAAAACACACCCGAAAAAAAATGAAATCGGTGGCTAGCCAATAAACACGGAAAACACCGGAAAAACTGTGGAAATGGTTGATCAATTCACGTTGACTTTACCCTTTAACCATTAGAAAATAAAACCTACTACAAAAATAATAATAAATACATTTCCCAGTGCTGCTGGGCAATGTCCCGCCTTCCTGACTCGTATCTATCATTGATTCGTTCTCAATACTTGAAACCCGCCCCAACTACTGAGTGACAGCACATTCCTACATTTCTATTGGAGACTCCGCTTGCGAGATTTAAAACGAGATTTCAATCAGGATGGAGGCTTGTTAGCGGGATTTAAAGATATATTACAGTTAAGATATGGAAGATTTAAAACAGAATTGTGGCGAAATGTACAAAAAACAAACAAAAAACTCAAGCATTTTGGAAAGTAACCGAAATACTTATTTCAAACAGTATATCAAAAACGAAAGCCCCCTCCCCAAAAAAAAAAGATTTACATAACTTCAAAAATAGTTAAAAATAAGTACAGAAAAATCCAATTAATAAAAAACAAAAAACAGAAGCCTCAAGTATAACTGATCTTTTAAAATGCGTTCGGGCTGTAAAGCAGCCGTTGTATTTGAATTGTAGGTGAGCTTGAGTGGCAGAGCGAGCCTCCTAGATCCTGTGGATAGTCTGAAGCTCGCCGCAGCGTCCTTCGAAAGCCTCTTCCCAGTCAGAGAGCTAAAAAAATCAGCTTCAACTCGCCAACTTTCAGATATCCTTCAAACCGGACTCAGGTTAGGACAGGGCAGATAAAGTCCTGTGGTATTATATGGCTTGAATGGCCTTAGTAGCCCTGTATTGAAATAAATAAATGTCAGCCAGCACTGAGAAGGACTCAGAGAGGCAGAGCGCTAGAACTCAATCTCCAGCACTGAGAAGGACTCAGAGAGGCAGAGCGCTAGAACTCAATCTCCAGCACTGAGAAGGACTCAGAGAGGCAGAGCGCTAGAACTCAATCTCCAGCACTGAGAAGGACTCCGAGAGGCAGAGCGCTAGAACTCAATCTCCAGCACTGAGAAGGACTCCGAGAGGCAGAGCGCTAGAACTCAATCTCCAGCACTGAGAACGACTCAGAGAGGCAGAGCGCTAGAACTCAATCTCCAGCACTGAGAACGACTCAGAGAGGCAGAGCGCTAGAACTCAATCTCCAGCACTGAGAAGGACTCCGAGAGGCAGAGCGCTGGAACTCAAGTTGAAACAAGCTTTAAAATAAAAAAATATATTTTGCTCAGTTGAATACAATTTAAATAGGTGTTGTTCTTAGCATTGCTTACTATTGTGTTGTATAATTAAGCACATTGTTAAATCTGCACACGTTATTTATTTTGTAATTTTATTCAATTATAATTATTTTCTCCCAATCGCCATTTTTTTAAATGCACATTCAGTTGGAAGATTATTTCTCTTTTAAAAAAAAAATAAATAAATAATTCTCAGAAACCTTACATTGCATTACATTATATTTGGGCTTCTGTTTTTCGTCTGACTTTTCGTCCCACATTTACAAATTAATATCACAATTAACACATTTCTCAGTTTTAATTCAGAAATGAACTGTTTCATGCATTTGATCTGCTTTTACTGTGTCTGAAAAACACAAGCCAAGTTACTAGAAACAATTGATTTCTGAATTAAAACTTAGTTGTGAAATTGAGGCAACCTTGGCCCCCACCTCTATGATAGTTGTGCCTGTTTACTTGTTTAAGACGGAAACTCTTCCCACAGTCAGAGCAGTGATACGGTTTCTCTCCTGTGTGAATTCGCTGGTGTGTTTTCAGGGATGCTGAGACACTGAACCTTATCCCACAGTCAGAGCAGTGATACGGTTTCTCTCCTGTGTGAATTCACTGGTGTGAAACAAGGTTGTTTGACTGACTGAAACTCTTCCCACAGTCAGAGCAGCGTTACGGTTTCTCTCCTGTGTGAATTCGCTGGTGTGAAACAAGGTTGTCTGACTGACTGAAACTCTTCCCACAGTCAGAGCAGCGATACGGTTTCTCTCCTGTGTGAATTCGCTGGTGTGAAACAAGGTTGTTTGACTGACTGAACCTCTTCCCACAGTCAGAGCAGAAATACGGTTTCTCTCCTGTGTGAATTCGCTCGTGTGAAACAAGGTTGTTTGAATGACTGAAACTCTTCCCACAGTCAGAGCAGTGATACGGTTTCTCTCCTGTGTGAATTCGCTGGTGTGCTTTCATGTCTCTTGACCTACTGAAACTCTTCCCACAGTCAGAGCAGCGATACGGTTTCTATCCTGTGTGAATTCGCTGGTGTGAAACAAGGTTGTTTGAATGACTGAAACTCTTCCCACAGTCAGAGCAGCGATACAGTTTCTCTCCCGAGTGAATTCGCTGGTGTGTTTTCAGGGATACTGAGTGACTGAACCTCTTCCCACAGTCAGAGCAGCGATACGGTTTCTCTCCTGTGTGAATTCGCTGGTGTGAAACAAGGTTGTTTGACTTACTGAAACTCTTCCCACAGTCAGAGCAGCGATATGGTTTCGCTCCTGTGTGAATTCGCTGGTGTGAAACAAGGTTGTCTGACCGACTGAACCTCTTCCCACAGTCAGAGCAGCGATACGGTTTCTCTCCTGTGTGAATTCGCTGGTGTGAAACAAGGTTGTTTGAATGACTGAAACTCTTCCCACAGTCAGAGCAGCGATACGGTTTCTCTCCTGTGTGAATTCGCTGGTGTGTTTTAAGGCCGCCTAACTGACTGAAACTCTTCCCACAGTCAGAGCAGCAATATGGTTTCTCTCCTGTGTGAATTCGCTGGTGTGTTTTCAGGGTTCCTGCCCAACTGAAACTCTTCCCACAGTCAGAGCAGCAATATGGTTTCTCTCCTATGTGAATTCGCTGGTGTGAAACAAGGTTGTCTGACCGACTGAAACTCTTCCCACAGTCAGAGCAACAATATGTTTTCCCTCCTGTGTGAATTTGCTGCTGTGCTTTCAGGGTTCCTGCCCAACTGAAACTCTTTCCACAGCGAGTGCAGGAATATGGTTTCTCTCCTGTGTGAATTCGCTGGTGTGTTTTCAGGTTACCTGACTGACTGAAACTCTTTCCACAGTCAGAGCAATGATACGGTTTATTTTCTGCGTCAGTTCGCTGGTGTGTTTTAAAATGCCCAAACTGGTTGAAACCTTTCCCACAATCAGGATATTCTCCAGCACCCATCCTCACTTTAGCTGCTGGACTGGAAACTGGAAAATATGAACAGCAAAGAAAGTAAGAGGGACTGCTTGTAGGCTTAGGTAGGGATGGAAATAAGCCCCCCTTTGTATAGCAGTTTGACCCCTTCCTGGTTTTACTAGCAGTTTAATAAGACACACCTGTGCTTGTTACCTATACATTGGGGCTAATCAGGCTCATTTTAAAACCTGGAATAGGTGAATCTGCTATGCAACAGAGTCTTATTTCTATCCCTCACTTAGGGCAGGTGGTGGAGTGGATTAAAGCATGTGAATTTCAGCTGTGGGGGCTTGCAATACATTACAACAGCTTACATTATATCTGTATCTGAAGTTCACCAGTAGTGAGTCTTATCTTGAACTGATTAGAGTGGTACACGAAAAACAAATAGCTAGTAATGTAATCTACATGCTCCCTCCCTCCCTCTCAACTACACTGTGGATATCACGCAATCTAGAATGACAATGTCACAGCTACCGGGAGTCACTCACCTGCTAGACTGCATTCTGAATGGGAGCGTCCGTCTTCCTTTCCACCTCCTTGCATGCTGTTGCGAGAGCCTTCCTCTCCAGCGCCTTGCTCTCTCACGCAGATTCTCTCCAGCACCACGCTACACTCCCGCAGGCGTACAGGCTCCAGCTCAGGGATGTTTGGTTTGAAGATCTCGGATTCTTCCTTCCCTGGTTCCATGTGCTCAAACTCTACTTCAGGGGGCTCCTGTTTAATACAGACAGTTTCCAGCACCTCTTCTTGTTTCACAGGAAGGGGTTCTTCTGTCTGGGGGATCTCCAATTCATTGTTCTCATCTTTAATCTCAGAGACCTCTGGCTGACTGCTGTCACATTGCATCTCACAGAGCTCCTGTTTAATGGGGAGGGACGCCAGCCCAGAGAACTCCACTCTAATGGGGACAAGTTCAAGTTCAGGGAACTCCTCTTTAATCTGGACAGATTCCATCTTCACACTGTCCATGGCAGCACGCGGGATTCTGTTTAGTAGCTGCTGAAAAACAAATGCATGTATTTATTTAAATACAGGGTTATGAAGGCCATTCAAGGGGCCGACAACATCTGTCCTTAATAGCAGAGGTGGCTTTGCTAATGAAGGGACATACAATTTCTTGTAATAACTTCATAATACCAGAGGATTTTATCTGTTGAAATGTTTACATAATGTATCCATTCCATATATTATTTATTGCAGATTTCTTTCGAGCAACATGTTCTAACATTTATTTCAGATTTGGAACATACCCAGTAGTCTCTGCATATAGGAATACCTCCTAAGAGAACACTTTTTGATATAGACTGACTACACAGGGGAAAGTTGACAGAGATTCATTTTTATTTTTTCACTCTGCTATTTGAAGCTGCATCTGTATTGTGAATGACTAGCGTATCATATCGGAGGCATGGATTAGTGATGAGACATTATCACTTTTACAAGTCAATTTGATTATCGATTATCAGTTACGATTATTCTAATAACATCCTTCTAGGGGCAAAAAGTCACAAAAAGGTTCCTGATTATTTTATTTTTATTCTAATTAAACTACAATAAACTTCAGTAACTTTTTCAACAGCACTTTCAAACCTAGAAAACATACAGGATGCATTATATTGAAGTCAATACTAAAGCAGCATAAGCAATATATAAACCATACCACTTCACAGAAACCACTTTTAAATAAAGAAGAAAAGCACACACACAATCTGACAATGCACTCTCATGCTCTCAACTGCCTGAATCTTCTCTTAAAGTCTTTCGAACCTCTTACACCCCAGGGAATTATGCACAGAAAAAAAAATTCAAAATGATGCGGTATCTCTGTACAAGTGTGTGCAAAGTAACAAAACTATTGTGCAGTTGTATTGGGTCCTTCTCTCATACTGGATATGAAAATACTAGCATAAGTTGAAAAATAATAACTAGAAAACAATGGATTTTTTTTCTAAATTCCATGATTGATATAAAGGAACACCAGCTCCTTCAGTTTGTCTTCCGAAAGAGAACGCCTCCGATCGGACAGGACAAGATTCCACAGCGAGGTGCTGCGCTCGGCATCGGCTGTATTTACTGCATCGATGTATCTGAAAGCTAATGTTTTCACATTAAGAAGACGGTCAGCTGTCGATGACCAAAACAAGTCAATGTCGAATTTCCCCTGTGGATCGCATCGGCCGTCACCTTCACAGTGTTCAAAGCAAAGCAATGAAAATCTTTTAGTCTCTCGTTTGCTGATATATTTGCAACGTGGGATCTTTGTCGTGGCATTTTCTGGCAAAATCAGTCAATGTTCCCTTTATCCTCAGTGGGTCAACTGCACTGAACTGAAAGCAGCGTACTAACTGGGGATGATCCCGTGGTTAGTACGCAGCTCCGTACTAAACTAGTGCGCAAGTTAGATACCAATTGCAACGAACTTAGAGGCTGAAGTTAGTCCCCAGCTGCGTACTAAAAAAGGTATCAATTGCACCGAAGCCAAAAATAACTGCTGCTGCCCTCTAGAGGATACAAAGTACGGGACTAACTTAGTTTAACTCTTGCTAAGAATTTTAGTATCGTACTAAGTGGAATAGTGGAAGACATGTGAAAGTCCCAGAATGTACTGGCAGTTTATTTTTGCTGAAATAATAATGTGTGCATATAATATACACACATATACAGTGCCTTGCAAAAGTATTCAGACCCCTGACCAATTCTCTCATATTACTGAATTACAAATGGTACATTGACATTTCGTTCTGTTTGATATTTTATTTTAAAACACTGAAACTCAAAATCAATTATTGTAAGGATGTCATTGGTTTTATGTTGGAAAATATTTTTAAGAAATAAACTGAAATATCTTGCTTGCATAAGTATTCAACCCTTGTGCTGTGGAAGCTCCCAGTTTACACCGATGAAAGAAATTGCCCTAAGGAGGACACAATTACCTTACCATTGGCCTCCACCTGTGAACCATTAAAGTTGCTGTCACATTTTCTGGATAACAACCCCACTGTTGAAGGATCATTGGTCAGGCTGTGAATCTGAAGGAAAATGAAGACCAAAGAGCATTCTACAGAAGTTAGAGATAAAGTAATACAAATGCATAGATCAGGGAAAGGGTACAAAATAATATCCAAGTGTTTGGATATCCCAGTGAGCACAGTTGGATCAATAATCAGGAAGTGGAAGTTGCATCACACCACCCAGGCACTGCCAAGAAAAGGCCGTCCCTCAAAACTCAGCGCTCAAACAAGAAGGAGACTTGTGAGAGAAGCCAGAGAGAGGCCAACAATCACTATGAAGGAGCTACAGAGTTCAGTGGCTGGGAGTGGAGTAATGGTGCACCAGTGAACCATATCAAGAGCTCTGTATAACACTGGCCTGTATGGGAAGGTGGCAAGAAAGAAGCCGTTACTCAAAAAGTACCATCTGAAAGCACGTCTGGAGTTTGCCAGAAAGCATGAGAGTGACCCAGCTGCGATGTGGGAAAAGGTTTTGTGGTCAGATGAGACCAAGATAGAGCTTTTTGGCCAAATCTCAAAGCACTATGTGTGGCGCAAACCTAACACTGCCCATGCCTCAAGACACACCATCCCTACAGTGAAGTATGGTGGTGGCAGCATCATGCTGTGGGGATGCTTCTCATCAGCAGGGACTGGGCATCTTGTTAAAACTGAAGGATGAATGGATGGAGCAAAATACAGGGAAATACTGCAAGAGAACCTGCTCCAGTACGCTAAATAACTGAAGCTTGGGAGGAAATTCACCTTTCAGCAGGACAATGATCTCAAGCACAAGGCCAAAGCAACATTGGAGTGGCTCAAGAACAAAAAGGTGAATGTCCTACAGTGGCCCAGTCAAGGTCCTGATCTCAATCCCATTGAGAATCTGTGGCACTATTTGAAAATTGCGGTCCACAAGCGTCGTCCAACCAACCTGAACAACCTGGAGCAAATCTGCCAAGAAGAATGGGCTAAAATCACTCCGACACTGTGTGCAAAGCTGGTACATACTTGCCCCAAAAGACTTAAAGCTGTTATTGCAGCAAAAGGTGGCTCTACCAAATATTAATGTGTGGGGGTTGAATACTTATGCAAGCAAGATATTTCAGTTTGTTTTATTTTTCTTAAAAATATTTCCCAATGTCACCTTACAATAATTGATTTTGAGTTTCAGTGTTAAAATAAAATATCAAACAGAACGAAATGTCAATGTACCATTTGTAATTCAGTAATATGAGAGAATTGGTCAGGGGTCTGAATACTTTTGCAAGGCACTGTATATATATATATATATACACATACACACATATATATAATCTCCCATGTTTGTGGCTCAGATGCCGGGAGCTGTTTAGGGTTATGTTGCCCTGGTTACCACTTTGCTGGCTATTCAAGCCACAGTGAGCAGCCCCATCGTGTGCCACATAATCAGGGTGCCTCGGACAAAACATTTGAATGTTGTTTTTTTTTTTTCTTTTGCACATTTTCAATTAATCTTTTTTTTTGGTTGCTTTTCTGTCCGTTTTGTATATATGGCCATAATTACTTTATTTTGTGTCCAATTTAAAAAAAAAAAAAAAAAAAAAAAAATGTATCCATGCTAGATTTGAGCTGGTCATGCTAAAACATTTTTTTCAAAAAGAATAAATGTTTTTTTTGTTGTTTTGTTTTTTCTAAAAATCACCTCTCCTTTTTCTGTGTTTTTTGTGAATCTGAATTGAACAGGGCGAGTCTCAGGGTACTTAGTGTTTTTTTTTTAATGGAACCCTAGTGTGTGCGCATTCATTTCATGTTCCTGATTTTCACGTATATGACATGATGTACCTCTAACCTTTATAGAGTTATACCCACAAATCTAACAACAGTAAGAAAACATGCGAAAATAACTCGGACCCTATTATTAACCTCCTTGTGCTCCGTGTTTCGGGTGAGACGCTGTTTATGCATTGTTCACACACACCCTATAGTCTCTGTAAGTTGTCTTGGATAAAGGTGTCTGCTAAACTCTATATATATATATATATATATGAGTCAGTTTTCGCGCCCCTCGTTGATCAGTGTTGTACACACACTATGGTATAGCGGTAGTTCGCCTGCCCCTCAATGTAAATACCCAGCTAACACACTAAGACTCAAACATGTTGTCATTAATATTAAACATAAAAACGTCGGTACCTTATTTTTTATTGATTAAATTGTTATATTTTAAATGGACTCGGTGTTGTTGATGACGTCACGCCTGTTCATTTAACAAACAAAGCGTCACAAACAAATAACCTTCAATTAAAATGAATAATACTGTAACTTACCTTTTAGTCTCGTCCACGCCTTACAAACGGGTATGTAATATCGTTTAACTAAACACACAAATAATAATAATGATAATAATTAACCCGCCTCCTCACGGCTCGGTGTTTATCTCGCGCTGTTTGAGAAACGCCGCGCTCTGTTTGAAGCGTCAGCAGCTCGGAGTTCCCGGATGATGACGCACACCCGCTCTCTGGGATGGAACCGCACAACAGTCTCGCGTTTTGATTGGTCCATGTCTGTCACATGAATGTGTCGTCACACGCGTGGAAAAGCGTGCAGGCATTTTTAACATTGTGATCAGAGAGAGAGAGAGAGAGTGATCTGCTTTCCACAACCTTACCATTAAAATATAATGTGGTATTACACTGTACTGATATAACAAACTATGGGAGATTACTTTATATGAATGATCATGTTATGCACGAATGTAAGAATTGGCTTTCTGTGGTGGTGTACTTTTTTCTTTCAAGTTGCATATATCTATAATCGTTTTTGAACATGTGAACATGTACATAACCACACTGTTCAAAACTAACACAACAAGAATGCTTTTTTTTTTTTTTAACGGCTGTAATACATACAGTACTGTATCAATGCCTCTGTAATTTCCATTGATAAATCATTACAAAATAACATCTTAGAGTTTTATTACACTTGATAATCGGTTCTCTTTTCTCTTTTGCAGTTGTAGTTTTTGTTTTGCACTTTGGAAACATGAACGAAAAAAACACAGATGAATATAATTGAAGTAGACTGTAAACCCGACACACACACACACAGCTCACAATATTACAGCAAATACCAGGAAAAACCTATTCAGGTAACTGACAGTCTATTCATTATTTACAATCACTCTGCAATATCCATGTCTTCATCCTCTACGTCAGCCTCCTCCACTTTCCTATTCTCATCCATGTCGCTGTTCGTGGTTGAATCATCTCCGCTGATGGCTGAATAGGGGAGGTTAGCAGGGTAATGTTCCTGCGTGGGGATAGGGAGACAGGCAGCACCAACACGTTTAACTTCAACACTAACCCTTAATAAAATGTTCTTCCTGTTATTAAGCAGTGGTATAATGGGAAGCAGTGGTAAATTAAAAATAACAGAAGCCAGTTTTTACTTTAGTGAAGTAGGCTACAATTTGTTTTTCATTAAAAACGTGTTTATTGAAATTAATGTTCAGCTTTCATATTGAAGCGTGTTGTGGGCGACTCATTCAGTCAAACCCAGTAGTGTGGAATTTGCTTTAATCGTTCAAGACGTTTTTCAACTCAAGTAAGCTTATTTGTGTTTAACAAACGACACACGAGCGTGGCAGTCCTTCTATCGCAGCCAGTGTCATGTTTATAGCACGCAGCTGAAATGGTAACGTGACGGCGCTGTCTCTGTTTAGAGCACGCAAGAACGTGCAGAATGGATGGAACTCTGTTGAGAATTGGAAGACAACGCATTTGAGAGCAAAACATTTTATGACATTTTTAAATCTCATAGCTGAAGAGGTGCCGGCGCTTTGCCTCGTCAAGACCAGAGGTGCCGGGCTGAGCCCCAGCCAGCCCTGGCATAAATTAACCAATATATATATATATATATATATATACACACACACACACACTGTAACCTCCAAAGTCATTCTAAATAAATTTAATCAGGTTACATACACTTACAAATTCAAATTGTATTCATAACTCTCGTCCATTTTAAGTTAGTTGAACTTTCAAGTTTACTTTAGTTGTTCAAACGTAAATTGTTGAAGTAGAACATAAGAACATAAGAAAGTTTACAAACGAGAGGAGGCCATTCAGGCCATCTTGCTCGTTTGGTTGTTAGTAGCAGGGGACTGGATTCCCATCAGCCCTTGCGGGACTTGTACAATTTATTTTTTGAATTGTTTGTTGTTTATTGTGTTGTTGTTTTGTGTGTGTGTGCGGTTGCACACGGGTGTTGTGTTTGCTTGTCTCTTGTGTCCCCGGCTGCCTCCCTTGCACGTGTTCTCCTTGTGTTGTTTGTGGCCAGCCCCGTTCGGCGGTCAGTCTGCGGATGTGACGTCACTCCCTTCTCCCTCTGTCTGCATCTCTGCTGCTGCCTGGTTCCAGCACTTGTAAATGCTTCCAGAAGCACAGAAGCAGAAATGCTGCACTTGCAGCTAATAAAATAACTTGCTGGTTTCAGAGTGTTTCCTCATCTCACTTTTTATTGCTAAAATTAATTAAACATATTCAAACGAACTAAAAATTACATCTAACTTCTGTGTATGAGCTGCTGCCTGTTGTTTTCCTCTGTGTGTGTGTGTGTGTGTGTGTGTGTGTGTGCACCGCCCCCTGCGGGCTCGCTGTGCTGTGCGGGTGGTGGAAAGTTATGCAAATCACCTACTCTAGCCCGACCAATGAGCGGTGAGGATAAGCTTATATTAAGAGCAGCCTGCGCTCTGCATGTGGTTGTTGTGGCTGGGGACTCAGAGAGTTAAAGAGGAGCTCCCTGTACTGCATTCGAGCTCTAAACATGCTGAAGTGTTGCAATACCCAGGAGCTGTGTGCTAGCTGGAACTAGAGGGGAAGATTAACCAGTATCTTGCTAAACAACAGGAATTCTGTGGAGCATTAAAATACACAAATCATGACAAATAAAAATAATAAACATCTTAAAAAATAAAATTTATTGCACATTGGATCATTTTAAAAATGCATGATTAGTTGTGACTTTTTATTTTCATGTTTTTTTCACTACCTAAAAGGCTCTTTCCCAGCAGTCCTCTATATCCTCTGAATGCAGAGTCTGCCTGGGTGCTGCGTCACATGATGAAGGCTCCAGCACTGACAACGACTCAGAGAGGCAGAGCGATAGAACTCCATTTGATACAACAACCTTTAAAAAGCTAGACATAGGTGTTGTTTTAGCATTGCTTACTATTGTGTTATATAATTAATCAATTAATTTCACAATTAACACATTTCTCATTTTTAATTCAGAAATCAATTGTTTCTACTAACTTGGCTTGTGTTTTTCAGACACAGTAAAAGCGGATCAAATGCATGAAAAACACAAGCCAAGTTAGTATAAACAACTGATTTCTGAATTAAAACTGAGAAATGTGTTAATTGTGAAATTGGGGCAACCTTGGCCCCCACCTCTTTGATAGTTGTGCCTGTTTGCTTGGTGCTGATCAAGGTTGCCTCAATTGTTTCTTCCAAGTTAACTTGTGTTTTTGATACAAGTTAGAAGAAACAACTGGGGCAACCTTGGACCTCATCGGTTTTACAGTTGTGTCTGTTTGCTTTCTGCTGAGCAAGGTTGCCCCAAAGGTTTCATGAAGCTTGACTTGTGATTTTGATATCTCTACTTTAAATGGCTGGGCACTTTTGAGAACTTTTCATTTTTTCACATTTCCAAAGTGTTTTTGTTTCAAATTCATAATGCAAGGTTAACATTTTTTTCTTCATGATAGAACAGTCCCAATTAACATAGTCTTTAAGGTTTCTCTCTTGTGGTGGAATTTTCTGCATACAACCGAGCAGGCACCGGTCCCGTACCGAGAGAACGATTGAGACAGAGACAAGTCGGAGCAACTCACACTTTATTAGTCTGCAGACTGGAGCATTCAACAAAGTAACACAGACTCTGCAAGCAACCGCAAAGAAAGCTCAAAATACACTAAGTCAAACAGTTCCTTATATAATCAGTTTTTGCACAGAGTTCATGACTTGTGGTAATTCCTATCCTCCTCAGTCAGCTCAAACCAACCCCGTGGTATTCTTGACACTGTTGTCTACCGACTTTTCTGATTGGTTGATTTTTCTAGTTGCTAGGGAGAGAGTGTCTGTCAGGTCTCACAAAGTTGATTCCCCTAATACAAGAATATTAGCTAAGTGACTGGGGAGAAAAGAGGAACTATCGCTGTCTCAAAATATTATCATTTGAGACAGTGTCCTATTCTCATGTCGCTGACTCATGCACTTCTCTGAAAACAGGGCTGCTGACCCTTGGCCACATTCCAGTGTGTTAGTTCAACATTGTAAATCTAATACTTTGTTAACATCAAACTTCATATAATATCATTATTCAGGTTATACAAATCACAGAGATCACCCAAACATATTAGATTAGAACTCTTCGTGCGATTATTCTATCATTCTTCTATCACACTCTCCTGTGAATTCGATGGTGATTTTGAAGGCCTTGTTTAAGACGGAAACTCTTCCCACAGTCAGAGCAGCGATACGGTTTCTCTCCTGTGTGAATTCGCTGGTGTGAAACAAGGTTGTTTGAATGACTGAAACTCTTCCCACAGTCAGAGCAGGAATACGGTTTCTCTCCTGTGTGAATTCGCTGGTGTTTTTTCATGTCTCCTGACCTACTGAAACTCTTCCCACAGTCAGAACAGTGATACGGTTTCTCTCCTGTGTGAATTCGCTGGTGTGAAACAAGGTGTCCGGACTGACTGAAACTCTTCCCACAGTCAGAGCAGGAATACGGTTTCTCTCCTGTGTGAATTCGCTGGTGTTCTTTCATGTCTCCTGACCTACTGAAACTCTTCCCACAGTCAGAGCAGCGATACGGTTTCTCTCCTGTGTGAATTCGCTGGTGTGAAACAAGGTGTCCGGACTGACTGAAACTCTTCCCACAGTCAGAGCAGCGATACGTTTTTTCTCCTGTGTGAATTCGCTGGTGTTCTTTCATGTCTCCTGACCTACTGAAACTCTTCCCACAGTCAGAGCAGCGATACGGTTTCTCTCCTGTGTGAGTTCGCTGGTGTGAAACAAGGTGTCCGGACTGACTGAAACTCTTCCCACAGTCAGAGCAGCGATACGTTTTTTCTCCTGTGTGAATTCGCTGGTGTGCTTTCATGTCTCCTGAGTAACTGAAACTCTTCCCACAGTCAGAACAGTGATATGGTTTCTCTCCTGTGTGAATTCGCTGGTGTGAAACAAGGTTGTTTGACTGACTGAAACTCTTCCCACAGTCAGAGCAGCGATACAGTTGCTCTCCTGTGTGAATTCGCAGGTGTTTTATCATGTTTTGTGACCTACTGAAATTCTTCCCACAGTCAGAACAGTGATACGGTTTCTCTCCTGTGTGAATTCGCTGGTGTGTTTTAAAATGCTCTAACTGGGTGAAACCTTTCCCACAGTCAGGATATTCTCCAGCGCCCGCCCTCGCTTTAGCTGCTGGACTGGAACCTGGAAAATATGAACAGGAAAGTAAGAGGGACTGCTTGTTGGCTTAGGCAGGGATGGAAATAAGCCCCCCTTTGCATAGCAGTTTGATCCCTTCCTGGTTTTACTAGCAGTTTAATAAGACACACCTGTGCTTGTTACCTATACATTGGGGCTAATCAGGCTTATTTTAAAACCTGGATCAGGTGAATCTGCTATGCAATAGGAGTCTTATTTCCATCCCTCACTTAGGGAAGGTGGCGGATTTGATTAAAACATGTGAATTTCAGCTGTGGGGGCTTGCAATAGGTTACAACAGCTTTAAAAAAAACAAATAAACAAAGCCTTTACTTTATGTGTAAAAGCAGAGTCAGTAAAGTACACATCACCTATTTATTTAATACAAGTTACAGTATTATACCTCTTTGACGTAGCGCCGCAGCAGAATCTCCCAAATAGTATCTGTTTCAGCCAAATCGGAGCCGTTTGCATCTCTGCTTTATGTGTAAAAGCAAAGTCAGTAAAGACTGATGCTGGTGAAACCGAGCCCTGGGATCAAAATCTGCCTTCAAAGACCTCCTGTAATGTTTCAGGTCTATTTCCTCTAACACAGGCTACAATTCTATCTTTAAATAGCATTATTTTACGTATTTACAAAAATATCCATATACTGTTACACTGAACATTTATAATGATATATACAGTACTTTAGTGTTTCTAATCCTTGGTATAATTCCCCCAACTCCTAGAGCAATGACTACATTCTATCTGTATCTGAAGTTCACCAGTATTGAGTCCTATCTTGAACTGGCTGGAGTGGTACAGGAAAAACAAATAGCTAGTAATGTAACCTACATGCTCCTTCCCTCCCTCTCAACCACACTGTGGATATCACACAATCTAGAATGACAATGTCACAGCTACTGGGAGTCACTCACCTGCTAGACTGCATTCTGAATGGGAGCGCCCGTCTTCCTTTCCACCTCCTTGCGTGCTGTTGGGAGAGCCTTCCTCTCCAGCGCCTTGCTCTCTCACGCAGATTCTCTCCAGCACCACGCTACACTCCCGCAGGCGTACACGCTCCTGCTCAGGGATGTTTGGTTTGAAGTCCTCGGATTCTTCCTTCCCTGGTTCCATGTGCTCAAACTCTACTTCAGGGGGCTCCTGTTTAATGTGGACAGTTTCCAGCACCTCTTCTTGTTTCACAGGAAGGGGTTCTTCTGTCTGGGGGATCTCCAATTCATTGTGCTCAGCTTTAATCTCAGAGACCTCTGGCTGGCTGCTCTCACATTGCATCTCACAGAGCTCCTGTTTAATGGGGAGGGAAGCCAGCCTAGAGAACTCCACTCTAATGGAGACAGGTTCAAGTTCAGGGAACTCCTCTTTAATCTGGACAGATTCCATCTTCACACTGTCCATGGCAGCACACAGGATTCTGTTTAGTAGCGGCTGAAAAACAAATGCATGTATTTATTTAAATACAGGGTTATGAAGGCCATTCAAGGGGTCGACAACATCTGTCCTTAATAGCAGGGGTGGCTTTGCTAATGAAGGGACATACAATTTCTTGTAATGACTTCATAATACCAGAGGATTTTATCTGTTGAAATGTTTACATAATGTATCCATTCCATATATTATTTATTGCAGATTTCTTTCGAGCAACATGTTCTAACATTTGTTTCAGATTTGGAACATACCCAGTAATCTCTGCATATAGGAATGCCTCCTAAGAGAACACTTTTTGATATAGACTGACTACACAGGGGAAAGTTGACAGAGATTCATTTTTATTTTTTCACTCTGCTATTTTATTATTATTATTATTATTATTATTTGTTTATTTAGCAGACGCCTTTATCCAAGGCGACTTACAGAGACTAGGGTGTGTGAACTATGCATCAGCTGCAGAGTCACTTACAATTACGACTCACCCGAAAGACGGAACACAAGGAGGTTAAGTGACTTGCTCAGGGTCACACAATAAGTCAGTGGCTGAGGTGGGATTTGAACCGGGGATCTTCTGGTTCCAAGCCCCTTTCTTTAACCACTGGACCACACAGCCTCCTACATCTACATTGTGAATCTACAAGCTACATCTGTATTGTGAATGACTAGCGTATCATATCGGAGGCATGGATTAGTGATGAGACATTATCACTTTTACAAGTCAATTTGATTATCAATTATCAGTTACGACTATTCTAATAACATCCTTCTAGGGGCAAAAAGTCACAAAAAGGTTCCTGATTATTATTTTTTTATTCTAATTAAACTACAATAAACTTCAGTAACTTTTTCAACAGCACTTTCAAACCTAGAAAACATACAGTATGCATTATATTGAAGTCAATACTAAAGCAGCATTAGCAATATATAAACCATACCACTTCACAGAAACCACTTTTAAATAAAGAAGAAAAGCACACACACAATCTGACAATGCACTCTCATGCTCTCAACTGCCTGAATCTTCTCATAAAGTCTTTCGAATCTCTTACACCCCAGGGAATTATGCACAGAAAAAAAAAATATCCAAAATGATGCAGTATCTCTGAACAAGTGTGTGCAAAGTAACAAAACTATTGTGCAGTTGTATTGGGTCCTTCTCTCATACTGGATATGAAAATACTAGCATAAGTTGAAAAATAATAACTAGAAAACAATGGATTTTTTTCTAAATTCCATGATTGATATAAAGGAACACCAGCTCCTTCAGTTTGTCTTCCGAAAGAGAACGCCTCCGATCGGACAGGACAAGATTCCACAGCGAGGTGCTGCGCTCGGCATCGGCTGTATTTACTGCATCGATGTATCTGAAAGCTAATGTTTTCACATTAAGAAGACGGTCAGCTGTCGATGACCAAAACAAGTCAATGTCGAATTTCCCCTGTGGATCGCATCGGGCGTCACCTTCACAGTGCTCAAAGCAAAGCAATGAAAATCTTTTAGTCTCCCGTTTGCTGATATATTTGCAACGTGGGATCTTTGTCGTGGCATTTTCTGGCAGAATCAGTCAATGTTCCCTTTATCCTCAGTGGGTCAACTGCACTGAACTGAAAGCAGCGTACTAACTGGGGATGATCCCGTGGTTAGTACGCAGCTCTGTACTAAACTAGTGCGCAAGTTAAATACCAATTGCAACGAACTTGGAGGCTGAAGTTAGTCCCCAGCTGCGTACTAAAAAAGGTATCAATTGCACTGAAGCCAAAAATAACTGCTGCTGCCCTCTAGAGGATACCAAGTACGGGTCTAACTTAGTTTAACTCTTGCCATGGACTAAGAATTTTAGTATCGTACTAAGTGGAATAGTGGAAGACATGTGAAAGTCCCAGAATGTACTGGCAGTTTATTTTTGCTGAAATAATAATGTGTGCATATAATATACACACATATACAGTGCCTTGCAAAAGTATTCAGACCCCTGACCAATTCTCTCATATTACTGAATTACAAATGGTACATTGACATTTCGTTCTGTTTGATATTTTATTTTAAAACACTGAAACTCTAAATCAATTATTGTAAGGATGTCATTGGTTTTATGTTGGGAAATATTTTTAAGAAATAAACTGAAATATCTTGCTTGCATAAGTATTCAACCCTTGTGCTGTGGAAGCTCCCAGTTTACACCGATGAAAGAAATTGCCCTAACGAGGACACAATTACCTTACCATTGGCCTCCACCTGTGAACCATTAAAGTTGCTGTCACATTTTCTGCATAAAAACCCCACTGTTGAAGGATCATTGGTCAGGCTGTGAATCTGAAGGAAAATGAAGACCAAAGAGCATTCTATAGAAGATAGATATAAAGTAATACAAATGCATAGATCAGGGAAAGGGTACAAAATAATATCCAAGTGTTTGGCTATCCCAGTGAGCACAGTTGGATCAATAATCAGGAAGTGGAAGCTGCATCACACCACCCAAGAAAAGGCCGTCCCTCAAAACTCAGCACTCAAACAAGAAGGAGACTTGTGAGAGAAGCCACAGAGAGGCCAACAATCACTTTGAAGGAGCTACAGAGTTCAGTGGCTGGGAGTGGAGTAATGGTGCACCAGTGAACCATATCAAGAGCTCTGTATAACACTGGCCTGTATGGGAAGGTGGCAAGAAAGAAGCCGTTACTCAAAAAGTACCATCTGAAAGCACGTCTGGAGTTTGCCAGAAAGCATGAGAGTGTCCCAGCTGCGATGTGGGAAAAGGTTTTGTGGTCAGATGAGACCAAGACAGAGCTTTTTGGCCGACACTGTGTGCAAAGCTGGTACATACTTACCCCAAAAGACTTAAAGCTGTTATTGCAGCAAAAGGTGGCTCTACCAAATATTAATGTGTGGGGGTTGAATACTTATGCAAGCAAGATATTTCAGTTTGTTTTATTGTTCTTAAAAATATTTCCCAATGTCACCTTACAATAATTGATTTTGAGTTTCAGTGTTTTAAAATAAAATATCAAACAGAACGAAATGTCAATGTACCATTTGTAATTCAGTAATATGAGAGAATTGGTCAGGGGTCTGAATACTT